>NW_026652284.1:41012378-41261730 GCF_009828535.3 Hylobates moloch | reverse complement strand
TGAGGCTTCTGTATTCTTCACGTAGTTCTCTAAACTTGGCTTTCAGCTCCATCAGCTCCTTTAAGCACTGCTCTGCATTGGTCATTTTAGTTATACATTCATCTAATTTTTTTTCAAAGTTTTTAACTTCTTTGCCATTGGTTTGAACTTCCTCCTGTAGCTCGGAGTAGTTTGATCATCTGAAGCCTTCTTCTCTCAACTCGTCAAAGTCATTCTCCGTCCAGCTTTGTGCCATTGCTGGTGATGAACTGCGTTCCTTTGGAGGAGGAGAGGTGCTCTGCTTTTTAGAGTTTCCAGTTTTTCTGCTCTGTTTTCTCCCCATCTTTGTAGTTTTTTCTACTTTTGATCTTTGATGATGGTGATGTACAGATGGGTTTTTGGTGTGGGTGTCCTTTCTGTTTGTTAGTTTTCCTTCTAACAGACAAGACCCTCAGCTGCAGGTCTGTTGGAGTTTGCTGGAGGTCCACTCCAGACCCTGTTTGCCTGGGTGTCAGCAGTGGTGGCTGCAGAACAGCGGATTTTCGTGAACCGCAAATTCAGCTGTCTGTTCCTCTGGAAGTTTTGTCTCAGAGGAGTACCCGGCCGAGTGAGGTGTCAGTCTGTCTCTACTAGGGGATGCCTCCCAGTTAGGCTGCTCGGGGGTCAGGGACCCACTTTAGGAGGCAGTCTGCCCGTTCTCAGATCTCCAGCTGCATGCTGGGAGAACCACTACTCTCTTCAAAGCTGTCAGACAGGGACATTTAAGTCTGCAGAAGTTACTGCTGATTTTTTGTTTGTGCCCTGCCCCCAGAGGTGGAGCCTACAGAGAGGCAGGCAGGCCTCCTTGAGCTGTGGTGGGCTCCACCCAGTTCGAGCTTCCTGGCTGCTTTGTTTACCTAAGCAAGCCTGGGCAATGGCAGGTGCCCCTCCCCCAGCCTCGCTGCCACCTTGCTGTTTGATCTCAGACTGCTTTGCTAGCAATCAGCGAGACTCCGTGGGCATAGGACCCTCCGAGCCAGGTGCAGGACACAATCTCCTGGTGTGCCATTTTCCAAGCCCGTTGGAAAAGCACAGTTTTAGGGTGGGAGTGACCCGATTTTCCAGGTGCCGTCTGTCACCCCTTTCTTTGACTACGAAAGGGAACTCCCTGACCCCTTGCGCTTCCTGAGTGAGACAATGCCTCGCCCTGCTTCGGCTCGGCTTGCGCAGGGTGCACTAAACCAACTGTCCTGCACCCACTGTTTGGCACTCCCTAGTGAGATGAACCTGGTACCTCAGATGGAAATGCAGAAATCACCCATCTTCTGCGTCGCTCATGCTGGGAGCTGTAGACCGGAGCTGTTCCTATTCAGCCATCTTGGCTCCCCCAAAGCCTCTCTTATAAGGCTGTTCTTAGGAGGGTTATTATACCAGATTAGACAGCCACCTCTCACTCTGTTTAATTTTGTAGTTATTCAACACTGAAAATAAATTTCTTGATCCTCTTTCATACTGATTAATCATAGCATAATTAAGGAAGAATAAAAGACAGCTGACTCATCTAGTTTACGTTTAATTTTATCTAAACCACACATTCACAAAGATAAGATGAAAGATGAAACAGAATATGAAAGAATATATATATAATACCATATATCTATTCTTCCTTAGTGTATATAATGTATATTTGTAATAAATACATCAATATATAATTCACAGTATTGTATGTATAGTGTAAGAAAGTACAAAAAATAATACAATGTGCAGCACCTGTCTTGAGGTTTAACTCATTCTTTCTTCAAGAGCCGATCTAACAAAATAGGATAGTTCATGGAATTCAATCACATGGAGTGAGTTTAGAGTATGCCTCCTTACTCTCTCTCCATACTGGGTTTAGATACTGTTTGACTGACTACCTGTCCCGTGGAGGGAAGATGCTATTAGATTTCTCCTTTAAAGATATGTTCCTTCTTCATCACAAATTCCAAGGTTCACTTTTTACTATGACTTCTGGAGCCAGAGTAGAATGTCACTTTCAACTCTGATGGCTTCCCGTGTGAGTGTAATGTAACAAGGAGGATAAACTAGATCACACTCTGTGTCCACGGTTGTCCTAGTTTATTGTGGACAACAAAATTGAATAGCAGTGGGAGAAGAATTCACTCAGTTGTTACCTAAAAATCCTTCTGGGCCTAGGAAAGAAGTGTTGTTGGCATTTTACTTTTCAGTTCATGTTTATCCTTGGCCTTCTTCAGATGACAATGAATTTGCTGCCCAGGCTCAGCTTGCCCCAGGAAGATCCTGAGTCATGGTGAATGTTCTCTCCTTCCTTTGCCCCATCTCCAGTGATGGTGGTAAATACTTGTGGGGTAATCTGACACAGCCTTAAAACAATCCAATTTTTCAGTTCTGGGGAATGCTAGAAAGACAGGATACAATGTTACAATCTGCCATAAGGCATTTTTTAAGGTAGCTCTCCTGTAAGCAGAAAACTAGTTTTATTGAGAAGAGCTACCTTTAATCAGAAAAAAATACCAAGGAAATATGTTGCATTGATTTTACTACTAAAAATTGAGAATCTGGAGCAAAGGCAGTTGGTATGAGTCAGAACCTTGAAGTTGATGAGCTACGTGCAGCTCAGCATGGCTCCTGACTGCTTAGTGTGATCTGCTGAATGAGCATGTCCATGTCTATACAGCCCCTGAGCTCAGTCGTCTTGAGGGTTTACACACAACTGTGTTGAGCACAGTTGTTTATATTAACACATAATTCATCCAATTCCAATTATTAAAATAATTGGCCACAATACGGTTTACCCAGATAATTTTAGCGTTCTTATCTAATTGACCGTTAGCTAGTGACTTGAGGAATCTTTGATCAGCTTCTATGGCAACCAAGAAAAATACAACCAAACTGTCATAAATTCAGTTGAGCCTTGAAAGTATCGTGGCAACATGCTGCTAAAGATGTCCATTTGGTGAAAGGCACAAATGTTGGCAGTTGTCCATACTAACCCTGCTCATGTGCAGAGATTCCTTCAAAATCATTAGAACTGCTAGCTCTTTCTTCATTAAAATAAATGCTTACTGAAGTCGTACATTAGCTGCCTCTTTGTTTTGCAATCAATTAAGGCAGGTTTTCAACATCTAAATTTCCCCAAATGTTCTCTAATGGGTTTCATTTATATTCTGCTTTTCAAAATTCAGATATAAAAGGCATTGGCATCATTAATATCCTTTTCAAAAAAAAGTCTTTCAGTTCATTTTAATGGCTTTACATTTCCCCCCAAATCTGGGTGGAATCCTTTTGTATCTGGGTTATAACATAGGCCCAATAAAATCAGTGTATGAATATAGTACCACAGCTGTTCAAAACCTCACTACCACTGTCACCATCATTGAACTGTTTACTATGCACTACACAGGAGTAAAGAATTCTCCAGGAAAGTGATCAAATTTTTAACACATATGAACATACTTAAAACCTAAATTTTGTATGCTATTTAAAAACTAATATACTATCGAATGAGCTCATAGTAAAGTTCTGTCTTTCTGCAAAACTGCCTGTAGCTAATCTTACCACGAGGCATGCATGAGAATACTGCTATCTTCTCATACATATTACTAAATTTGGTAATATTATGTTTTTTTTGGAGGAGGAAAAGTATATAAAATTTTATTTTCAGATTATATCATTTATTTAAGGTTTTGTTTTTCTATTTCTATTTCTATACTTTTCATATGACTTCCAGTATCACATTATGAGAACGAAGTTATGTGATTCTGTTCCAGCACTAATAATATTTTATTTAAGATATAGGACAGCTTTTTCTGTCTCTTGGGGACAATGTGGACCATATATAGTAAACTACTTAGTGGTTCTGGAAGGATAAGTGCTTTTTTTCTAGTTCTGCTGTGCAACATAGGTTCTCTCCCTTGTGGAGAGGTGAAACACGGTAAAAAATAAAACGTATTAAAGTAGTGACATGAAAAATTCTTAGCATTCTCTTCTTTAGTATCCTACGAACTCAATATCTCTCAGAAATTTAATATCTGTCAGTATTTTGACAACCAAGAGCCCATTTGATTCCAAAATGTTTGATATTTTAATATTCTTCTCATCAGATTCTCAACTCACCCCTGCTCCCAAAATAAGCAACCCGCCCTCTGCAAACACACCAAGCCTGAGGCTGATCTAAGTGGATTCTGTATTCTACCATTATAACATTAATGTTTTCATAAATGCACAACATGTAGTACAAAACCCCACAAATGCAGAGGAAGAGTAGGTTCTATTTCCTAATGAGGTCAAATAATAGAATTTCCTGTTCACAGTCAGAGGTTGCCAGAGAGACACGTACTTGTGCTACCTCTAATTTGGGCCCAGGCAGGTAAGATAAGCTTAAAACTCTTTAACCTGAGTTCTCACCTGCAAAGTAGTCTGGCCTTGGGGATAAGAGAAGTCCTATTAAGAATTGTCTACAGGCAGGACCATACATCCATTTGAAGTAGGTACATTCTCTAAATTTATATTATCTTTTGATTGTAATTTTGTAATTTTCAAGGCAGCAGAAGCAATGATGACTTCCCTAGAGCTAACTGGCAGCACTGCATATGGTAGGATGGTCAGCTCTAAGGAGAGTGCAGAAATTAAGGGACGGTCGTGTTCCAAAGTCCTAGCTCACGGGAGCCTCCCTGAGCTTCCTGGGTGGGGGTGGCAAAGCCAAAGGGCAAATGATGAGGGGAGGGGCGATCCTATGCTTACAGAATCACTGATTTTTGACATGACAAACCAGGCAAACTTGGTAAAGCTATTTGAGTATATCAGCAGTGGTTTCCAGAAAGTATTATTACCACAGATGTTACTGCAAGATAATCAAAAAAACACATCTAATTTGGGGATGTGGAGTACTTGTTTCTGTTGCTGATTCTATCATTTGAAGCTTTCAGAGCTGAAGGCTTTCATGATTAAGCACATATTATTCTCCTGGAAGATATTTCTTTTTTGGCAGATAAGATAATGGAACAGATCCACTGTTTGTCAAGAGGAGTTACTATGTCATTAAAAAGCCTTTAACACAATGTTTTTCTCTTTTCCATGCTGGTTGAAAAGATTTGAATGCAAAAGCATAGATATAACAATAACAGTACAAAACCTAAATTGTCCATGGAAAAGCTTAAACCAACTTAAAAGTTTGCATTTGCCAAATGCTCTTCAGGCAATTTAAATGTAATTCAAAACAGGCACTCAGTAGCCACAGATGTGTGTTGCCTCAAAATGTTCTTTGTGTTGGTTGCGTACATCCATTTTCCTTCTGAAGGTGCTTTTAAAAATTGCCTCTACTGCTGCAGGAGGAAAAAAAATCTAAATACAATGATACAATTTATATGATTAAAATTTTTTTCTTATTAACACTGGAAAAGTATTATCATTTACTTCCAAAAAAATTCTTAGTTATACTGTTGGTTGAAACTTAAGAATAATTCCAGAAGGGCCTTTTGCAGGGTAATAGGAGTTAATTCAATAACCTAGTGTTCTAAATTCAAGGAGATGATCTGAAACTCCCGTCACTTTAGCAATAGATACAGAAGAGCTTCTATTTTTGCTCATTTGTACAAAGAGGCCATCACTCACTTTGCGTCCACGAGAGGACAAAAACATGCCCTAAATATTTTCCAGAAGATCCTCAGTACAGCTAAGTGCCACCCTAGGAAATCTGTTCCCTCAAACACTGTTTGTAGAATTGTGATGCCCCTTGATGAATTTACATTTCAGGAGACACCTGAACGAAGGAAGTTACGAAAGATTTCTGGGGACCTTTTCAAAGTGAATAAAGGTTCCTAATTGAAATAGACCACACGATGTTGCTCTAAAACCTTAATTTGCCATCTCTGGTCTGGGCCTCACAGACATTATGTGCTATTGAGCTGCTTAACCTGCATTATCCCCAGAAAAGTGGACTGGAATTGGGGCACTGCTCCACCCAGAGAATGGCCTATAAAGGGAACTCACTCCTTGGGGAAGGTTCTGTCCCATAGCTTCTGGGTCTTTAGGAGAGGACTCCTGACCTTTTGAGCCACCTCATTCAATCGCCCTGCACCCTGACAGGGAGAGGGTGGTAATAGAGATTCCAGACTTTGACTCACACTGGCTGGATGGAATGGATGCTAGCTTCCTCATTAAACTGGTGTATGGAACTTCGCTAGGTCTCAGCTCCTCGTAAATGGTATAAGATTAATAGTATCCATCTCATAGGAAAGTGACAATTAAATGAGATTTTACATATAAATGCCCAGCACAGTGCCCGCTACATAGTAAGTGCTCAATAAAGAGTAGCAAGTTGCAGCAGCAGTAGCATCCATGGTAGTTGTCTAAGTTATGGAAGGAAATGCTTGACATTTGGGGGGTTGGGCTATGGAAATGTTTAATAAAATACCCTTCCATTGTGACACTACATGTTCTTTTTCTTTTTTTTTTCTCTACTTCCATGCAAGTACACTGTGGCTTCAATTTGATTTTGTCGGTGTCAGTGTTGGACAAAAGTCATCAAGTCCTTCCTATAGCTCTCTGGTAGCCCACCCTCTCCCTTTTAGAGCCTGCTCAGATTGGGTAATGGGAAGTTAATTGATAAAACACCAGGTTTTTTGCAATCCATTCTCTTCCTATGAGACTTCTTTGTAATCTTTCTATAAACAGGTTAATGGTAGACTTGGCAAACAGCTAAATGGTGTTTAGGATGCACCCGTTTGTGTAGGATTGTTTGTGGTAACCAGACCTGGAATCTACAAATAGATGGAGCATGACCTCCTAGAATACACCACATATATATGCTATGTGACTGTGAGTATAAGATGGAAAACCTTCATGCCCAATGTGGCCCTCTTCTGTGCAAGCGATGTGAACTGCATGAGGCCTTAGAGGTCACACATGACCCATGGCAGGAAAGGTCCTGGAGAGCTGCTCTGAGGGTGGCAGACCTCTCACTGCTTCTCCTGTGGCTCACAGTGACTCCCGAAATTACTAGTAAAGCTTGATGCAGGGTGAGATCTCAGGTTCTCTGGCATCTTTATTGACAATATGAGCCTGTGTGCTATGTCAGGTAGTAAGGTGAGTGTCATGGAAGGTAGTACAGTGCCTGGTATATAAAAATGCCCCCCACCAATACTTGTGGAATAAAAGGATAAATTAATAAGAGAGTAAATGGAGAGATGAATGAGTGAATGGATGGGGACTTTTTCTTCCTGTTGTCAGTTGTGAATCACCAGAAGACATTAAAAGAAACAAAACACCCAAGAGTGACTCTTTAATCATGGATTTCCAGGCATCTTGATAGGCTAAAAGGGAGAAAAGAGGGGCAGAAGACTCCTGAAACTCTTCAGACCTAGCCTCCTTCCTGTTGCAAGTGCTTGTATGGATTTTTGGGGGGACAGGGGAAGTGTTTTTTTAAATTTTTAAAAAAATTTTATTATTATTATTATACTTTAAGTTTTAGGGTACATGTGCACAACGTGCAGGTTTGTTACATATGTATACATGTGCCATGTTGGTGTGCGGCACCCATTAACTCGTCATTTAGCATTAGGTATATCTCCTAAGGCTATCCGTCCCCGCTCCCCCCTAAATTTTTTTAAAGGATAAACCAAAATGAAATTGTCTGAATTTAAGTGAAGGAGTAATTTGGTCTGATTGTACAGTACTTAAGTCTGAGCCTGTACAACATTTGCTAATTGGCCTGACTGTAACTACCTTTGAAAGGGCCATTATGTGGAACAAAACAGGTTATTGAATTAATAAACAGAGAGAGCTCTTACAATAAATTTTAGGACTTATTACACATTATAGACATGTACCAACATATCACATGTACCTCATAAATATGTACAATTATCTTGTGTCAATTTAGAAAAAGAAATTTTAGGACTTAAAAAAGCGTGAATCAAGCAAGACCTACTGAATATATTTTGAAATTACAGATTTTCTGGCAGTGTATAACAAGCTAAGTCATTACATTCTAAGATTCCTTCTTAGCACAGTGGGATTCTCCATTCTATGCAAATGAAGCCTGTAATCACTGAATGGAATCTTATTGGTCTTACTGGAAGATACTCAGGGGGAAAATAGAACTGCCCTGGAGAAGACTTTTTAAAGCCCTGTGTACTTTTTTCCTGAAAGAGTAAGACATACATGATACCTTCAAGCTTTTATGCTGCAAGAGAGCAAGGTGTCCACCACAGATCTCACAGAGGATTTATTCAGGGTTCAGAATGTTATATTTGTCACCGCAAAGAAACCAGAGCTAAATTGATAACGTTCTTTATAAATTGGACTTAAGCAAAATAATTGGAGAACCCCCAAAGAAGAAAACTCTACCACTGTAAATTCTGCTCATATCTGTTTTGCTCACCATTGTATTGTAGTCATATTGTCTGGCACAGTACTTGATATCAACCTGCTTACCTTGCTTCTAATGCTTGATACTTCAAATCTTTATGTGGCCATCAGGTACTTGCGACATCCAGTCATTCCTTCTGGCCTCGAGCCCATTATTTGAGAGCAAAATTGAGAAGCTATAGTTGTTTGCTGTAGGTGCTATATTTGTGACAATTTCCATAGGTACACCAAGATTCTGGGGTCTGCTGTGGGAGCTACAGGCTAGCTAACTTCAGGATAAGATATTTAAGGAAAGCAATCCTGTAATTATGTTAGCAAAGATTTGTAAACAGAAAGAAAAGCTGCGGCCTGCCAAAGTATTTTTAAGAAGAGACATACTGTTGATTTGTTCCACATTTAACACTAACATAAATAAGCAAATTCCTGCCTTTTGTCATGTGTCAGACATTCGGTTCTCTAGAAGAATGGCATCTAGAAGAAAAACACATCTGGTTTCTGAGCCCAGCCCTGTCCATCAAGAAAACAGATGGGTTTGAAAGAGACCAGAAGGCAGGACCACGGAGTAAGCTACAGGCGTTTTTCTAACTGGAGTTTCCTTCTCGGTAATTTTAAGCTTGAGATAGTCCCTGAATACTGAAACTCCATTTCATGCATTTATAATGTGATATGGAATATGAAAAATCAGAAATAGGAACGATGTTAGGAACAGAGACTGTTGCCCACATTTAATTCCTTGTATTTGCCATTCAAGAGTTTATCTCTAATGATAGCAGTGTGCTAGAATACAAAGAGATGAACACAAGGAAAAATGCATTCACCAAAAATTACACTTTACATTCCATCTTTGGGTAAATGGCTTGCCATCTTTCGTTTTAGTATCCTCATCTTCAAAGTAAAAGATTAGGCAGATGCTTCTCTACGTTGCTATTATCTTTAGAATTCTGGGACTCATACACACTCTGATGGAATTCTCCACTGGTACAACCTTTCCGAAGGACCATATATATCAAATATATCAAAGACCCTAGAAATGATCATATATTTTGACTCAGCAATTTCACTTTAAATAGTATATCTTGAGGAAATAAACAGGCATGTATGCAAATATGTATATACAAGGTATTTATTACAGAGTAGCTTATAATAACAATATTTTGGAAGCAATAAAAATATTTAATCATGTGTGATTATATGTAAATATGTGATGGGATATTCATAGGCTTGAAAAAAAATTTATATGTCAGCCTCAGCAATATTTCCTTTTTATTAAATGTCATGGCTAAAAAAAGAATAGACAAACTGTTCTGGACAATAAGATTTTGGGCAATGAAATTCACAATCAGAAGCCTCTGACTAAAGCTCTGGCTCTGGGCTTTCAGAAGTATTCCATACCTGGGGCTCTAGCAAAGACAGGAAGCTGCTCTAGTTCAATATTAAGATTCAGTGTTGAGGCAGGAAAATGAAGAGGGGACCAGGGCCTGGCCTGAGAGTCACTCACCAGGCTGCTGTTGGTACTTGGGAGATTCAGGTCGGTATAACGTGGTATTCAAACAGTTCAGCAATAAGTGACACCAAGGATCCAGATGCATCTTCTCGGTGGGCAGAGCATAGACAATGATGGGCAATACAGTCAGGTGTCCAGGAAAGAGGTGGAACTGAAGATTCTTCCAATTGGTGGCAGGCCTCAAGGATGGGCTGGGATTCCAGAAAAAGAAGAAATTGTGGGGAAAGAGATAAAGAAAGAGAGGCACTCTATTGTTATCTAGGCGTGGAGTACGTGGGGTAGAAAGGTGTGGGAATTTGACCTTGGAAATCAAGAGCCTTCTTCTCAGAACAGGTAAGGCAAGGAGTGACAATTTAGACTCATCATTCAGAAACCTCATTAACTGGATCCACAGCTCTCTTCGATGTAACCAGGAGGGTGTATCCAAGCTCTGTCCCTAATCAAAGGTCTCATGGGTGGGGAAGCCTGGTAAGCCTGGAGTGGAAAAGTGAGAAGGCAGTAATGCTATGATCCAGCTGTGCGTCTCTGGGATCTCTGCTACTCTATGATTTTCGCCATTATGGGGAACAGACCGATGCTGTGGCCTTGGTCAAATTCATGCCAGCAGAGACCAATCCAAGGACACAAATGGCGCCACATAAAAGCGTGTGAAATGAGAAATTTGATGGTTCACTTTAAATGCCACCACATTTTTCAGTTCTGTGAAATTTTTTATTCTACAACTGTTTTTGGACTATCATGTAACAGCAATGTGTATTTACAGGTATCTACTGCATAGACCTCACTCCGCAGTCCAATGATTTGCTTAATTATGGCAAAACATAAAACAACAGTAAAAAAAGACAAAATTATATTACAAAATAATAATACAATAATATGTAATAGTATCATATATATATACATATATGAGATATATATATATATATATATACAAAAAAACCCACATAAATCAACAGGCATTTGTTGAATACCTGCCATGTGTCATGGACTTTACCATGCCCCCGGAAACAAAGATGAGTCTTAAACAGCCCTGGCCTGTGAGGTACTCTCTGTTTACTCCATAACCAACAGGATGACTGTAAATTCTTGGCAGCTAAGGGCCACTTTTCTCCTATATCTATTGATCCCACACTTTTGCCTCATGTACCACCTCTCATGTTTACTGATACAGAGGCTTAATATACTTGGCCCAGCACTACAATAACTGACAATTTCTTAGCACTTATGATATGCTCAGCCCTTTTCTAAGATTTTATAGTATTAATTCACAACAACTCAATGAAGTAGAGACTTTTATGATTCCTGAGTTAAAGGGGGTTAAGAAATTTGCTTATGGTCACAGCTGCGAAGTAGGAAGTTGGTGTTTGAACCCAGACAGTCTCGTTTCAGGGTACGGGTGCTTAACAATTATGCTTTGTTGTATCAGTGGAAAGCAAAAAGTAGTCTTTGCCACTGAGGAATTTTTAGAATCTACTTCTGGAAGATAAAGCTAAATTGCTAAGAGCTGTGGATGACAGAGCACGCAAGGCAGAATGCAGACTATAGACACCGTAGGGGTTGAAGAAGGTGAGTTCAGCAGTAGAGGATGGCTTATTTGAGAGTGTGTCTGGGAAAGTAAATAGGATTTGGGAGATGGAAATGCAAGGTGGTGTAAGGGGTGTTTGGGGCATGGGAGTGAGTCAAGTGTGTGTCAGGAACACAACTGAGTGCCCTCTAATGGCCACTGCTCTACCAGGCATTGGGTCCTGGAGGAGGAGAGAGGGAAGCTAGGAGGTGGTTTCTCTTTTTTGCCCTTGAGGACAAAAATGTTTCAGCTAACATCTTTTATGCATGCAGTACTATTTCTGAAAAGCTAAAAAAAAGTAACCTACAGGGCCTTATCAATTTTAAAAAAGCAAATCTTTTCTATAGAATTTTCAAAAGCTGGTAGGACTCCTCTTAAAAATTCTAAACATTTGTTTTTTTATCTTCTTTGATGTATATGAAATTATTCAACAGTCAAGGACCAAAGTAATTACTACCATTGAAATTATACATTATTAGAAATGCATTTAAAGCTGATCTCTCCTTTATTTTAAACGTAAGTACAAGACACTAACAGTTGTGCAAAAGGAAGATAAAGTCTGTGCCACAATGATGCCAAAGCCTTCAATCAATTTGATTGACTGAGGGAAAATAGGCCAAAGCTCATATCACAGAGCTAAAATAAAAAAAAAAAAAAACCAAAGAAAAAGAAAAGTAACGTTTTTAAAGTACTTCCCACATGCCAGGATTTCTGTTAGTTTTTTCATGCACTATCTATTTTATTAGTCACAAAAATTCTATGAGACGCTTGTATTACCATTTTATGGTTGAGAGAACTGAGGATTTGAAAGATTATCTTCCCCAAATTAAGACAGAGCACAGACTTGGATCCAGACTTTCTGAATCATTATCCCATGTGTTTAGCAACCTCATTTGGCTTAGTTCCCAAATGCAGCTGGTGTGACTCACAATGACATGAAGTCTCCTCTCCAGGTCAGCTCTGAGACCCTTGAGTTCAGATTCCCTCCAGTGTCTCCTTCTGGTGTTTCAGGGTAGCAAGGGAAGCCTATAGTGGTGTGTAGATAAAATATCTGAAAAATTGGCTTATAATTTTCAATATTCCCCTTGAATTCTTGCTATCATACCAGAACATTTGACAGCTTACCCAAAGGTTCAGAAAGAAAACCCAGGTTTTCTTTTTCTTAAGCCAAAGCTTCACCTTCTCATCTACTGGATTTTTCCACCGGATCTAAGTGAAGTTCGTTTCAAGGTGTGGCATGCAGACAAACAGACCAAACAGAAAGAACATCTCCGATTACTCTGATTTCTGTAATAAGATAGAGCCTATAGGCATTAAGGACTGGATGTGAGGGACAGAGGCAGCTCTCTGGCTGACTGTGCCTGATTTCCACGGCCCTCTGCAAGCCTGCACCAAGTCCTAGGCTAGGCATAGTGTGCTGTGAATTCGGAGCTCTTGGAAATTGGCATGGGCTTGACATATAGCCAAATATATTTTGATATCTTGGAGACAGAGTTTAGGATGTCTTGGACATGAGAAATTGGAGATATTGGTGGCAAAAGGAAAGAGTAAATTGTGATCATCATTGGTACTTCAAAATGAGAAGATCACCCAGATTGACATGAAATGTTCTAGCAGTCCTTCCTTTTTTTTTTTTTTTTTCTCTGTCGCCCAGGCTGGTGTGCAGTGGCGCAATCTCGGCTCACTGCAAGCTCCGCCTCCCGGGTTCACGCCATTCTCCTGCCTCAGCCTCTCCGAGTAGCTGGGACTACAGGCGCCCGCCACCACGCCCGGCTAATTTTTTGTATTTTTAGTAGAGACGGGGTTTCACCGTGGTCTCGATCTCCTGACCTCGTGATCCGCCCGCCTCGGCCTCCCAAAGTGCTGGGATTACAAGCGTGAGCCGCCGCCCCTGGCCATAGCAGTCCTTCCTGAAGGGAACTTCTACCCATCACAAGGTGCTTTTTGTTATTGTTTTTGTTTTGTAATGTACATATTGGTCTCTAGGGGGCATTTTGAAAATTGGAGCTTTGACAAAACTCCCAGGGTTTTAGGTCCTGGTATTTCTCTCTCTCTCTCTTTTTTTTTTCTAGTTGTAAAATAGAAATCTAAAATGATCAAAAAAGATAAATCAATATAGAAAGATCAAAAAATAACAAACATTACCTCCTAATTACTTACCCTCTCTAAGCATCAGTTTCTTCATTGGTAAGATGGAAATAATAATAGTACTTCACACGTCTTTTTTTTAGAATTAAATTAAACAATCCCTGTATAAAGGTGCTTCCTTATTGCTTAGCACATAGTAAAAAACTCATAATAAATGAAGATACTATTATTAATGGTATTATATTAAATGTGACCGTTAATAAAGGATATAAAATATCTTGACCCCTTTGGTAAACAAAACTCCATCTCTAAATTAAAACTAACAGTACTCTGGGATCATCACTGCCTTTGGATTCAGGCTCAAGAACTCGTTGGTGCGAGGCTGTATCCACTGTGGTTCCTCTGGTAGCTAACATCCCTTGGCTGGGGGCCAAAGCACATGCGTTAGCTGAATTTTACATGACAAGTCTAGGCCATCCTTTTTGGTATTTATATAAGAATGCTCTTAGGCTAGTTTTAAAATCTTTTATTTTGTGACAATCTGTGACTTCACTTTTATTAAGTTACTTTCTCTACTATTTTAGAACAGACTGGAACAATTTGATGATAATACAAAATACTTAGTGCTAAATAGTCTATCGTTTTATGCACAATATGCTCACCCTTGGGGAGCTGAGCTGACCTCGAATTTTGGGCTTTCATTTGCTTTTCCCACACTGTGTCAACTTCATCAAGAAAACAAACGAAACGAAAACAAACACACAAAACAAAACAAAAACACAACAGAAACAAAACCCTCCTTTATCTCAGGGAAGTGGCAGATTCTAATTGTAAAGGTTTATCTTCTTTTAACCATGGTCTAGGAGAGTAGTTTTACTACTTTATCCCAGCTCTAATATCACAAGAAATGGAAAATTCGTGCATGCAAATATTGTTTATGAATATGGGTAACTCTAGATGCATTTTTAATGAACATGGAACATTCAGCTTTGCATCTGGTGGTGTGGAGAATAACAAATCCAGCTCTACACCCTAGGAGACATCCAGATTACCTTACTATTACAGTGGTTACAATAACTCCCGGCACTTTTCAGACACCTGGATATTCATGAATGGTTTAAACCTCCCTGATAGCATTTTATTCATACAACTTTTTGAAGTTAGAGATCATTTGAGTTAGCTGGGTTTCTAAAAGCACATGGACAATAAATGCAAATCTTAGATCCCTCAATATGTTACTGCTTTATTTCATCCTTGCCACTCTTTTCAAAGATTGGCCAAATCTTGGGAGCCTGTGATGGTTACCATGAAGTTCAAGGCTTCCCTCTGGAAGACATCACTGGCGTACTTTCTGTTAGTCTCAAGTCATCTAAGTCTCAAGTCACCTTCTTGATTTGTGGTGGGATAAATGTAATTCCTCTGTAGAACTTAATGTAGACATTGATTAATCTAAATTAGTCTTTCACATCTTTATAAGTAATTCATCATTGTGATATCTAACATTTAAGTTTTTCAAGTATCTCTTAGAAATCCCTGTTTTTCATCTTACCCAGGCACTCTATTGTTTGAAAGGAATTGGATGGAAAAAGAAGACTTGGCTTTTAGTACAAAACCCACTAGAGAGCCCTTGGAAAGTTTATTTGTGCACTTGTATATTTTGACACTCAGTCAGTAGGTGAACTTACACAGAAGAGAGCCGTGTCTAATAGGACTGTCTGATTCTATTTATTTTTTGTTATCATCTTGCAGTGCTGTTTTTGGCACACAGTTATGTAAGTCACTAGTCTCCCAAAAAAACCATGGGTAATCCTGTGCCAATCACTTCAAGTTGCCCTAAACACCTCAACATTGACATTTTCCATGCGGTAATTCAGCTTTTTGCCTTTGAGAACAACCAGGAATGGTGTTAAGGAGAGATGCCTCTTTTCTCATCTACAGGTTTTATTCCTAAATGTTACTTTTAACATCTTTAGATTCTGTTCAGTTTTATTACTCTTTATTTCAACTTTTACTCCTCCCCGCAAAATGAATTTTGCATATTTTATTTTATTTTTTGTAACAGAGTCTTGCTCTGTCACCCAGGCTGGGGCGATCTCGGCTCACTGCAACCTCTGCCTCGTGGTTCAAAGCGATTCTCCTGCCTCAGCCTCCTGAGTAGCTGGGACTACAGGTTCCCTCCGCCATGCCCAGCTAATTTTTGTATTTTTAGTAGATACGGGGATTCACCATGTTGGCCAGGCTGGTCTCGAGCTCCTGACTTCAGATGATCCTCCCACCTTGGCCTTCCAAAGTGTTGGGATTACAGGCGTGAGCCACTGTGCCCAGCCCGAGTTTTGCACATTTTAATTTTTGGTTTTAATGTTTAGGTTTTTGGTGTTTTTTTTTTTTTTTTTTGTACAGCTCAAATGATGACAGTTGTATATGGGCTTTTGACTGAGAACTAGGAAACAGACACGGTCTGAGGATTCTAGATTCTAACTTTTGGAATACAGAAGTAGTCCTCTTCAAACAGTTTGTGAGCTCTTTTAATCTTATACTTTTATTTATAAAATGTTTAAACCCCACCGCAGTACATGTTTATAGACTTACCATCTCACAGTTCTATGCTGAAATGGCCTTCTCAGGGCCCTCAAGGCTGAACGTGCTCTCAGCCTTGCTTCTGCTCCGAGCCCCTTGCTGAGTGAACGAGTTCATACATCTGCCACTGCAGTAACAGAGAGTTTGTATTATATATCACCAGCAAACATTAGAAAGATGAAGTAGCCACAATGAAATATCACCTTATACTCATGAGGATAGCTACTATTAAAAAAAAATCAGAAAATAACGAGTGTTGGTGTGCCATGGAGAAATTGGAACCCTTGTGCACTGTTGGTGGGAATGTGAGGTGGTGCAGCTGCTATGGGAAACAGTATGGAGGTTCCTCAAAAAATTAAAAATAAAATTACCACATTATCTAGCATTTCCACTTCTGGGTGTATCTCCAAAAGGATTGAAGGAAGGGTCCTGAGAAGATATTTGTAACTCAGGTCCATAGCAGCATTATTCACAATAGCCAAAAGGTGGAAATAACCCAAGTGCTCATCAACAGATGAATGGCACTATGGTATGAATGTGTCCCTCCACAATTCATAAGTTGGAACTTATCTCCCAAAGTGATGGAACGAAGAGATGGGGCCCTTAGGAGGTGATTAAGACATGGGATTAGTGCCCTTATGGAAAGGCTTGAGGAGTGCATTTGCCACTTTCTTCCATGTCTTCTACCTTATGAGGACACTACATTTCTTCTTTTTGCCCTTCCCTCTGTCTCTCCTGCCATGTGAGGACAGAGTGTTAGTAACCTCCAGGAGACACTGCAACAAGGTGCCTTCTTGGAAACAGAGACTTGCAGATGCTTTGTTCTTGGATTTCCAGCCTCCAGAACTGTAGGAAATAACTTCCTGTTCTCTATATATTACTCAGTCTTAGGCATTTTGTTATAGCAACACAGACAGTCAAAGACAAAAGGATAAAGAAAATGTGGTATATACTTAGAATGAAAATATGGTATATACTTAGAATGAAATATTATTATTCATCCTTAAAAGGGAAGAAGTTCAGCATATGCTACAACATGGATGAGGCTTTAGGAGCTTATGCTAAATGAAATAAGCCAGACATGAAGAGAGACATACTGTGTGATTCCACTTATTTGAGGTAGTTGAGGTACCTAGGTGAAATTCATAGAGACAGAAAGTAGAACAGTGGTTGCCAAAGGATGGAGAATGGGAGAAATGGGGATTATTGTTTACTGGGTACAGAGTTTTGCAAAATAAAAAGAGTTGTGGTGGTGGTTGTACAACCAATGTGAATGTAGTTGACGCTACTGAACTGTATGCTTAAAAGTGGTTAAAATTGGCCGGGCGCTGTGGCTCATGCCTGTAATCCCACACTTTGGGAGGCTGAGGCAGGCAGATCATTTGAGGTCAGGAGTTCAAGACCAGCATGGCCAACATGGTGAAACCCCGTCTCTACTAAAAATACAAAAAGTTAGCTGGGCGTGGTGCTGTGCATCTGTAATCCCAGCTACTTGGGAGGCTGATACAGGAGAATTGCTTGAACCTGGGAGGTGGAGGTTGCAGTGAGCCGAGATGGAGCCACTGCACTGCAGCCTAGGCAACAGAGTGAAACTCCGTCTCAAAAAAAAAAAAAAAAGTGGTTGAGATGATAAATTTTATGTAATACATATTTTACCACAATTTTTAATAAAATACGTAAGAGATAAATGCTCGTTACTATTTTTTTCCTGCCTCTAATGGATTATTTTTAATCACCTCATTCTGTAGCCCACCACTTTTAAGGCATGCTAACAAGCCAAAGGTGATAGACACAGAGATGCGCCTGCCAGTTCCCCCTCCAAGGAAGGATGCACTGCCCGCCCAAGGGAGTGTGCCCAGCAGATGATCCAGCCGTCAGACACTCTGGGACCCACCTCCCCTGCAGATAGCCTCCTTGCTGAAGTGATGCCCTTACAGGACAGCCTGTGTTAGTAATGGAGAGCAGCAGGGTCATAAAAGCCCAGCCCTTTCAGCCTGATGTGGGACACTCTGATGGTCAGCTCTTGTTCAAGACTCTCCCACGGGGGCCTGCACTGTAGTTCTGCTTCATCTGCCCAAAGCTACTTCCACTTCTTTCCTTTTCCCAGGTATGGATTCCTAATAAAGATTTTGTACCCAAACTCCATCTCAGTGTTTTGGATTTTGGAAAACCCAGCAGAGATCAAGATGCTATCAAGATTAATGGAAGCAGATTCCCTAATTTCTAAACAAGAGTGAACTTGTGCTTAAGTTGCTTAGTGAAATGATGAAGGCCATTACATTTGAAGAATGAAATAAGTTAGAGCTCTGAATAGGCAAATGAAGTCCTTTTCTGATTAAGAAACATACATACACAACCATGCACACAAGAACCAAGCTAACATAAAAATTGTGCTACAAAATGAATAGAGACTTCTGCTCTGTAAAATTTGCTGTGTTTGTAATTCAGGTAAACCTATTTTCTATAAAGCAGGCATGTTCAGACATTAATATTTGTATGTCTCATCTAGGAGAATCCTCCCACATTGTAATTGTTGACAGTGATCAAAGGGCCTGAACAAAGAAGAGGATAAATAGGTCAATCCATCATCAAACCAGCTCAGTTGTAGGGAGGGGACTATAAAACGTCCCTGAATGGCCACAGTGGGAGCTACCAGATAAGCAAGTAGTCACCATTTAAATGCAGCTACAGTGTACACTTTTGAGTATTTATAGCCATGTCTGGTTTTTCTGTGTGTCTCTGTGAATGCTCCGGAATCTTAGAATTTCTATGAGAAATTCCAGATATCTGAGGAATCTTTCCAAACATTATAGTTTCTGCTAATGTGAAGAAAAAGTTAGCCTATGAATTTGAGGTCATGTTTGCACACAAAAAAGAATTAAAGAAATTACAATATAATTTAATTCCTACCTCATTTTGGCTTTAATTATTTGGATATGATAGGACCTTCTTAAACATAAATATATTTTAAACTTTCAAGGCGTAATGAGAAATCACTTGTTTGTGACCATGGAAGAAAGAGAGATGTAGAAATGTGAAATAATTTGTAAACCCAAGTTAATTATATTTCCATTTGGCTTTCAAATATGTTAAGAAACGATTCTGCCAGGTGTTTCTATACTGTGATATGACAGCTAATACATATTGAGTAAACATAATGGACCACGTGCACTTTACAGGGATATCTCAGTTTTTTTCTTAAAACAATCTGCAAAGAGGGAATTATTATTATATTGTTATTATACTCACTTACAATAAGGAGAGACACAGCTTAGAGGAATTGAACAACTTGGCTAAAGTTGCATGGGGAGGAAGTAAGAGAAACAGGAGGAAGCAGGAGGCCGGCTCTAGAGTTGGAGCTACAAAGACCTGCGCATGAATGAACCCAGCCAGTTCATTGAATAACTTGTTAAGTTTTGTTCATGTTGTATGAATTCATGATTTAATTAAATGTTTTAAATCATGGAATTATATTATTTTGGACCGACAGATTTTCATTAAAAGAATGATAAGACACTTAAATCAACTTTTAAGATTTCTTTCCATTAAAAATATACTTTGCAGTCTTATTTAAGGAACAAAACACCAGTCCAGTGTGAGTCAATGAATAGTTTTTTTGGATGACTCAGCTAAAGGGGAGAATGGTGGAATGATCTGTCTGATGATCTAATCTCAATTGCTAGGGACACGATGGTTTTAACTTCCTGAGCTTTGAAATTCACCCAACTCAAAGTTTCATTGCCAGACACGTCATTATCAGTCATTGTCATGGCAGGGCACAGAAATGGCAAATGCATCCATCTGTCTTCTCTCTCCTCCTCCCTATGCCTATGACAGGCAGTCCTAGAGGATCACAGCACCTGCCGAGCCCAGATATGGTCAGGATCCATTCTGTCATAGCCCAGGGAGCAGCCATCACAAAAACTCTCTGTGAGAACAAAACTTTCTGTAGTTCTCTAGCACTTGGGGGCTGTAGGAGGAGAGTTCGAGGTGCAGCTCTGTGTTTGTAGAACATTTATAATGGGTGCTTTTTTTTCAATACCCCTGAACAGTCCCAGTTTGCTCTTAAATTTTCAAATCAGGGTTGTGGCATTAAGAAAGAGAGATTTTAGGAAAAGGGCTATTCTGTCTCCTTTTCTTGGGCCCTTCTTAGGTAACTGGACAGTTGAAATGAAAATACAAGCTCATTTAAATTGATAAGAGCTTACTTAACATGTTGTTCTTCTTACTAGTAAGTTTGTAATATTAAAGGATCTTTCTTCCCCCATTCAGATTTTATAAACATTTATGTGACAGACATGTGTTAGGTGAGTTTAGAATCATTGTCTCTTGGAAACACACTAATTGCAATGTTGGTTACTTCAGAGATCTCCACAGTCTAAAGGGAGCAGTTATTTAGGGACAAACCTTTTGGCAAACCTTGTATAACAGCTCATCCAAGTCCTCTTTACTTATGAGTAGAAATGAACCTGTGGCTTACAACTAAATAGAAATAAATGTTCTCAGCAGGGAGGAGTCATTACCAATTTAATGAACCAGAGTTCTGTTTATAGCTCTGTGAAGGATCATAATGTGTAAATTTAAATAAAACACCATGACTTTCCTTTTAAGTGTTAATATGTGAAATATTGACTTAGTCTATTCCTAACTTAAAAAGTAAGTGTGAAATTCAAACTTGTCTACCAAGTTCGCTGACAGGCAATGCAATTAGAGAGTCCGATAGAAATGCAAACAGGCCTCTAAACAATAGCATTGCAGGATCTGGGGTTCGCATTATTGGTCTGTTGTGCTCTCAGTCTCTCATAGGGCTGATGACTTTAATTAGCAATGTGCATTTAAACATTTTTCATATAAACACTTGAATATGACAAGTTTCTTTTTTTAAAAAAGAAATTTTATTATAGGTTCTAGAGTACATGTGAAGGTTTGTTACATACGTAAACTCATGTCATGAGGGTTTGTTGTACAGATTATTTCATCACCCAGGTATTAGGTTCACGACCCAATAGTTATCCTTTCTGCTCCACCCCTCCACCCACCCTCCACCCTCAAGTAGACTCCGGTGTCTATTGTTTCCTTCTTTGTGTTAAAGTGTTCTCATCATTTAGGTCCTGCTTACAAGTGACAATACACAGTATTTGATTTACTGTTCCTGTGTTAGTTTGCTAAGGAAAATAGCCTCCAGCTCCATCCACGTTCCTGCAAAAGACATAATCTTGTTCTTTTTATATGACTGTGTAGTATTCCATAATGTATATGTACCACATTTTCTTTATCCAATCTGTCATTGATGGGCATTTAAATTGATTCCATATCTGTGCTATTGTGAACAGTGAACATTTGCATGAATATTACTTTATGGTAAAATGATTTATATTCCTCTTGGTATATACCCACTAATGGGATTACTGGATTGAATGGTAGTTCTGTGTTTGGCTCTTTGAGGAATACTGCTTTCCACAATTATTGGACTAATAATTCACCAGCGGTGTATAAGTGTTCCCTTCTCTTTGCAATCTTGCCAGCATCTGTCATTTTTTGACTTTTCAATAATAGCCATTCTGACTGGTGTGAGATGGTATCTCATTGTGGTTTTGATTTGCACTTCTCTAATGATCAATGATATTGAGCTTTTTTTCGTATGTTTGTTGGCTGCATGTATGTCTTCTTTTGAAAAGTGTCTGCTCATGTCCTTTGTCACTTTTTAATGGGGTTGTTTGTTTTTATCTTGTAAATTTGTTTAAGTTCCTTACAGATGCTGGCTATTAGACCTTTGTCAGATGCATAGTTTTCAAATATTTTCTCCCATTCTGTAGGTTGTCTGTTTACTCCGTTGATAGTTTCTTTTGCTGTGCAGAAGCTCTTGAGTTTAATTAGATCCCATTTGTCAATTTCTGCTTTTGTTGGATTGTTTTGGTGTCTCTGTCATGAAATCTTTGCCTGTTCTTATGTCCAGGATGGTATTACCTATGTTTTCTTCTAGGCTTTTTATAATTTTGGGTTTTACATTTAAGTCTTTAATCCATATTGAGTTGGTTTTTGTATATGGTGTAAGGAAAGGGTCCAGCTTTAATCTTCTGCATATGGCTAGCCAGTTGTCCCATCACCATTCGCTGAATAGGAAGCCTTTTTCCCATTGCTTGTTTTTGTCAGCTTTGTTGGAGATCAGATGGTTGTAGGTGTGCAGCCTTATTTCTGGGCTCTCTATTCTGTTCCATTGGTCTATGTGCCTGTTTTTGTACCAGTACTATGCTGTTTTGGTTACTATAGCCCTGCAGTACAGTTAGAAGTTGGGAACAAGTTCCTTCAAACTGTAAAAGCAATGAAAACATGCCTTGAGATTTATCACAAAGTCTCTTTCCATGGTTCCTTTTGTGGGACTCTTTGGCTCCGTCAGTCCTCCTTATTTACATCACTGCCATTTTCCATTCACTGTAAATTCCCAGTTTACAAACATGGGGATATGTCTGCTCTATTCACTGATGTCTTCTCAGGGCATAGAACCATGCTTGGTCCATATTTGGAGCTCGAGAAGTATTTGTTGAATAAATGAATGAGTGAATTTTTGGAAACTATTACAATTGAACAAAAGCTCTTGTGTTAGGACTCCTTAACCATAATTAATTAAAGTTCCTGAACAATCAGTTGGTTTAATTTTTTTAATTAGTAAATTCAATTGTCTATTCTTGTTAGGAGTTCCACTTTAAGTAAAATAAGCTAGTGCTGTCTTCAAACTGGGGCATAAGTATTTCTGGGGAGGGACAAAGATTTTTCAGGTGATTCACAGACAAAAACACTTAAAGGAAATCAACATTCAGAACTTCGATTTCCACATATACTCTTTTCTAAAATTTATTTGACTGAGAACACACAGGCAAACCACCTCCACTGTCATTATCATGTTTCTTACACTTTACAAAAGAAAGGCACGTCTCTCACTCAGCCTGGCTCTCATTATGGTGTGTTGCCTGGAGTGTAGAAACTCAGGTTACCATAAAACCTACAATCGAACAAGGGCATTCTTGAGAGTGAAAGTAGGCTCTATGAATCATTAACGTGGGGCCAGGTACAGTGGCTCACACTTCTAATTCCAACACTTTGGGAGGCCAATGTGAGAGGATCACTTGAGCCCAGGAGTTTGAGACCAGCCTGGGCAACATAGGGAGACCCTATGTTTACAAAAGAAATTAGCCGGGTGTGGTGGCACGTTCCTGCAGTCCCAGCTACTCGAGAGGCTAAGGCAGGAGAATTACCTGAGGTTGCACTGAGCCATGATTGCACTACGACATTCCAGCCTGGGTGACAGAATGAGATCTTGTCTCAATAAACAAATAAATAAAATAGTTAACTTGTGACAATATAATTCACAAAGGTGTATTCAGATAACACTATCACCATTCTTCTCTCCCCTTCTGAGTATACTGGATTTAAAAAGGTGGCTCTAAGTGAAAGAGTAGCAGGTAAATTAATAATCACTTGATTCTTCCCAGAAATTGATTAAATAAATAAATCCAATGAGCCAGTGATTTCTAAAACTTTGTTTTAAAAGGTCTTATTGAATTGTCAGCTGATGGATCAAAAGACATAAAAAATGTTTATAGCAGCATTATTCATAATAGTCCAAGAGTTATTACCCAAAATCTCCATCAAAAATTGCATGCTATATCCATACAATGGAATCTTACACAGCAATGAGAAAGAACAAATTGTTACTGCATATAATAACAGGGTTGACTTTCACAGTTACAATTTTAGCAAGACCATACTTTTTGATTTCATTTTTATGAAGTTCATCCACAGACAAAACTGATTCGTGGTGTTAGAGATTAAAACAATAGTATAGTGATTATTTTTGGGTGGGTTATAGACTAGGAGGGGGCACAAAGGAGACATCAAGAGAGACGGAAATGTGTTCTAGATCTTGATCTGGGTAGTGGTTACATGGGTCAATCTATATTTAAATCTTCATCTAGTTTAACATTTGTCAACTTTATGTAAGGTATACGTTAATAAGAAAGAAAAACAAACTGATTTATTTCATCAATAAAGGTTTACTAATGCACAAGGCTGGGGGTTGGTGATGTAATAACGAGCAGGATCTCAAGAAGCTTATAGATAGGAAAACCATCTCTACAAACCATATCTATCTGTTTTGGCAAAATTGTTAACACTGACTTGCACGCCCCCCCCCCCCGACACCCTGGGTTTTGTGATAAATTACATGATTGTTCCATGTTCCAGTTATCTATTGCTTTGTAACAAATAATCTTCAATGCTTAATGGCTTAAAATAAAAATTTTAACATAGCTCACAATATTATGGGTCAGGAATTCATGCAGGGCTCAGCTGGGCAATTCTTTTAGCTCTACTGGCCTTGAATGCAGTCACTTGGAGGCAGTAAACTGGCAGATGGGCTGGTCTGGAGGGTTCAAGATGGTCCACTCATGGACTCTGGAACTTTGCTGGGGATAGCTGGGAGAGAGGGTTCATCTGGGGTAGTTGACTGGAGTACCTCCATGTGGCCTCTCCACAGTGGACATCTCAGGGTAATTAGATGACCCTCTAATAAGATGGCTGGCCTGGTGGAAGCTGCATGACTTCTATGACCAAGCCTTGGAAGTCACCTAGTGTCTCTTCCACCTCATTCTGTTGATTGAAGCAGCCACAGCCTGCTATGTTCAAGAAGAGGGAACATAAACCCCATTTCCCAGTGGGAGGGATGTAAAAAAATCTGCAGCCATTTTTGAAAAACCTCAATGCCCTACTTGGATCAATTCCAAGTAGACATTTTACACATCTGTGTTCCCAATATCTTTTGCATCCTTCTCCTCTCTATCCTTAGTATAACTTCATTCACTTGGATTCTCACAATTTTTCATTTGTACTGTTAGTGAATACTCTTAATTGACCCCTGTTCTAGTTTCTCCTTCTTTATTTCATCTTATTCATGGTTACCTAATGGCCAGCTTTAAAAATCTGTTAAACTTTTGCTAAAACAATTTTGAAACAAATCCCTCTTTGTTTACGAATTAGAACTCAAACTCCTTTGCCTGACATTTAAAGCTCTTTATGACTTGATTCTAGCCTATTTTTTCAAACTGATCTTTCATTTCCCCTTTCGTGAACTTTAATGTTCAGCCAAATACTCATTCTTTATGTTGCCTCTATAGGACCCAGACTTCACTGCCTCAGTGCATTAACTCACGTCGTATCTTCTGTCTGAAGTGAACCTGCTCACCTGACATACGTATGTACAGCCCAAATCTAACGGTTCTGCAAGGTCCTGCTGAAACGCCTCCTCCAGGATGCTTGTTCATCCTTTCAACAAACATTTATTTCAGGTCTTATTCATCAGCCTCTTTTCTAGGCCCTGGAAACACAGAGGAGAAGAGGCAGAAAAGGTCCTCAGCCTCAGAAGATTTGCAAATCTCTATTGGGAAGTAATCTTGTCCCTTGATCTCTCATAAAAATCCATTGATTCCTTTCTTGTGCTAATTTTAGAGGTAGTGCAAGTAGAATAACTAAACATTAAGATCCTGAAACTGTGACCTTGAAAAAGTTTCAGACCTTCTTTGGGCCTCAGTTTTCCTTTCTGTGAAGTGGGCTAATAATAGTATCTATCACACAGTTGCCGTTAAGTTTAAACACATTATTAAATACAAAACACTTAGAATAGAGTTTGGTAAACAAGAAGTACTAAATAAGCTTTAGTTATTATTATTATTGCTGTTGCCACTGTCATTTTCGGTTGTATATTCCCACCACATTAGATTTATACACTTTTTTGAGGCTGGGTAAGATAGCTTACAGTTACGGTGTTTTGGGGTTAGTGTGAACTTTTAAGTCAGATAGAGCTGTTTGAGTCCAGCTCAGCAACTCATTAACTGTGGGACCTTGGCCAAGTTACCTTTTTGTACCTTGCTTTTTACATATTTAAATTCTGCAGAGCAATACCTAACAGAGTTGTCACAGGGATTTAATGAGGTCATATTTTTATATGGCCTAATTTAGTGTCTGATACGTAGTATGTTCCTCCCAAATGATGATGAAGGTTATAATGGTGATGATCATGAGCATAGATAGTGATAAAATTATCATTCTGACATTTTCTAGGATCCCCTCTACTTACTATGGTACATAATTTAGTGAATGTCCTTTTAGATATTCTAATGCTACTATAAAAACAATGTTCCCTAATTAGGATTATACCGTGTTTAATCTCCTTTTATTACTTCCTGTAAATAGTAGATGTCTTTAAATTTCAACCTGTAGAGATGTGTCTCATCTTTTAAAATAATTACATGGTGCTTCTTTCTATATATGTATAGAAATAATTTATTTAAGCAGTCTCTTACAAATGTATACTCAAGTGTTTCCAAGTTTTTCCATTATATACCATGCTATAATTAAATCAATTACATAAAGATATGTTACTATACCTATCTTATTATTTCTTTAAGATAAGCATTTAGAAGTAAAATTGCTTTACAAAGGAAATGTACATCAAGATTTTTATGCATCCTGATAAATTGTTCTCCTGGCTGGTTGCAACAATTACTATACTCTCTGCTATAGTCCGAATGTTTGTGTCCCCCTAAAATTCATATGTCGAAACCTAACTACCAGTGTGATGTTATTTTCAGGTAGGGCTTTTGGGGTGTGATTAAATCACGAGGACTCTGCCCTCATGAATGGGATTGGCGCCCTTATAAAATAGTTCCAAGGGAGTCTGTTTGCCTCTTTCACCATGTGAAGACACAGTGAGAAGATGCCATCTATGAACCAGGAAACAGACCCTAACCAGACACCAAATTGGCTGGCACTTTGGATCTTGGATTTTCCAGCTTCCAGGACTGTAAGGAATACATTTCTGTTGTTTATAAACCACTCAGTTTATGGTATTTTGTTATAGTAGCCTGAATGGACCAAGACATCACCAAGTATTTAGACACCGTTACTAAATAAACACTAGGCTTTGGTCAATTTCTGCACATCTTTGTCAAGATTTATTTCCTTCATCTCTTTTTTAAACCTATCAATATATTCCTACTAACACAGGCTCTTTAATGTGTGCCTTTTTATTTCCTCTAGACTACAGGCTTCTTGAGAAAAACAACCTTCATTCATTTTGGTAGTTTCCACTAATCAGTGTTACATTTCCCTGCAATCTGGAGCAAATACATATCTTTCCTCAGGAATTATTTGCAACATTAAAGTAGATTAAGGCCTTAAGCAAAGTCACCTATTTGTTCATTAAAGAGTTGTTGGGGTGGGAGATGGTTTCAAGTGATTGGAAATTAAAATTTATTTTTAGAGTTTACTTTTACTTCAATTATGACTCCTTTTTCTCCCTGCTGGTGTTTCCCTGTTGGTATAATAGATCTGGAGTACCTGAGTGCTGCATTGTGGGTAAAGAGAGGAAGGATAGAAAGGGGGTGAGAGGAGGTCTGAGAGGCTGCCAGGCAGCCTTAGGAGGGCTCCCATTTGGCTCCACTGTCTCCTACCAGACAAAAGTGAAACCAGTCTGGTCAGTTTGTTAGAAAATACTTGGCAAGGGTGGCTGTTCCAGTAAGAAAATCATCTGGGGCAAAAGTGAGAGAAGGTGACTGGCGATTACTATTAAAAAGTTCGGAGGAAAATGAGGTGCAGGTAAAATACTCTCTTACATGCTGCTTTTAAACAACGGGAGTCAAGAAAACAGCGTGTAAAATAATAAAAGAGCTAGAGAGGTTTCCATATGAGAAGAATGAAAAGTTTTTTTAAAAAAACCCACCACATTCTAAACCCACCACTTTAAATGAGCTCGGATCTCAATACCCCCAAGAATTACATCCTAGGTAATAATATGGTACTTAACATTTACACAGTGCAGAGTTGCAAATGGGAGGCCCCTGGGCTGCATTCAGTCTCCAAATATGTTTTGTTTGGCCCACACAGCATTGGCCAGGTAGTGTTTGTAAAAATTTTTAGTAGTTACCCAGATTTAAAATTAGAAACAGGCTGGCTATTCACCAAACTGCTTCACTTCATCCCAGGCACACAGCTAGATTGCATTTCTCAGCCTCCACCACATCATGTGAAATGTGAATGAAAGCAATGGGCACTTCCTCCAGGTCTGGCCCATACAAACCCACCATGAGCAGCCCTCCCAGCTCTTTGCCCTTTTGTTTCCCTGAATGACAGTGTGGAAGACAGTCTCCTTTTCCACTCTTTCCTCCTCTTTCCCTGCACCAACTCAAAACAAGATTGGGTGAGCAAGAAGTAATCGTCTGTGATGTTTGAGCCATTGTGTATGTTGGCATTCATCAGACACAACAGTTAGCAGATGCTACCCAATACGCTCTGTAGCCAGGTTCATGAAACCTCAGTATGACAAGATCCATTCCCTATTATCTCTTATACCCCTAAGGTATTACCCACTTATGTTTCCTGGTAGACTCCCTTAGGTATGATTAGAATTTGAGACTTTTTATATTGTGCTTTAGAGTTTACTAGGCATGCCCACATTCACATTCAGTATCCCTTAAACCTTTTAACAACTCTGCGTTTTTGGCACTGGATACCCCCATTCATTCTTCAGTAAGTTTGGTTTCATCTGAGTAAAAAGTTATTGAGCTCCTACCACAGACCAGGCACTGTGCTGGGCCCAGGAGATACAAAAATGAGACATGGGGAAATGGAAACTTACAAATGTTTTGACTCATATCATTACACATTTACCAAGTTACAGGCTGCTAAGAGAAATGGCAGGAGTGATATCATGTATCTCTACCAAGAGCAATCTCTGAGAAATAGTGGTGGTCCGGAATAATGCCAGAAGATAACACATGATCAAAGGTTTGGACTTTTCAAAAGGAGAATAATGTGACTTCTTGAAACTAGAAACTTCTATATTTAATGTTGATAACAGGAAAAAGCCTAGAAATCATCATTTAACAAAGGTTTTGTGATCACTTAGAAAAGAAAAAATCATTCCTGGAAGTCAGGATTGGTTCACTAAGAGAAAATTTCACTGAACTTAATTTATCCCCTTTTTGGGTGGGGTTATTATTCTGCAAGCTATGGAAAATGTTACAAAGATGGTTGCGTTAGTTTGCTCGGGCTATTAGGCTGTTCTTGCATTGCTATAAAGAAATACCTGAGGCTGGGTAATTTATAACGAAAAGAGACTTATTTGGCTCACGGTTCCACAGGCTGTACAAGCATGGCACCAACATCTGCTCAGCTTTGAAGAGGTATCAGGAAGCTCTTATTCATGGCAGAAGGCAAAGCAGGAGCAGGCCCATTGCTCACACGATGAGAACAGGAGCAACAGCAAGGCGGAGTGGGGTGGGGGGAGGCGCCACATATTTAAACAACCAGATCTAGTGAGAGGTCGCTTACTACCGCAAGGACAGCACCAAGACATGAGGGACCCACCCCCATGAACCAAACCCTTCCCACCAAGCCCTACCTCCAACAGTGGGAATTACAATTCAACGAGATTTGGTGGGACAAATATTCAAATTCTGTCGGGCTGCCACAAGAAAACACTATAGACTGGCTAGATTCAACAATTTATTTTCTCACAGTTCTGGAGGATGTAAGTCCGACAGCAATGTGCCAGCATGGTCATTTTCTGGTGAGGTCTCTCTTCCTGGCTTGCAGATGACTGCATTCTCACGGTGTGCTTACGTGGCCTTTCCTTGATGCCTGAGTGTGGAAAGAGGGGGTAGGAGAAGGTCACCAATCCTGTTGGATTAGGATCCCACCTTTATGACCTTATTTAACCTTAATTACTTGCTGAAGGCCCCATCTCCAAATACAGTCACACTAGGGGTTAGTGCTACAGCATATGAACTCAAGGTGGGGTGGGGGTCACAATTCGGTCCATAGAGATGATGAATCTTGCTTTTAACGTAGCATCTGACAAGAATATTTTAATATCACTATAGTTAAATACATATCCTAGAAAATGGTAAATTTAGATGGATGTAGATGGATGGGTAGTTGTCGAACATGAGAAAGGTAATTGGTAGCATGTCCTAGGTTAATGCTTTCATTAAGAACATAGTTATAAACATAGAAAATATACTTGTGGAGTGTGCAGCTCATATACTGGATGATAAAATCAAGATTCAAAATGAAACCTATGGGCTAGATTTATGGATTCAACTAATGAAATGTCATTCAGTCAGATAAATGTACAATACAATACTGAAGATGAAGACATTATATAAGATAGGATGAAAGTTGAGAAAAAAATCCTGGGGGAAATGAGTCACAGCAAACCCAAGCTGTGTTCTTAAAAATCTAAATCTAGATCGAGGTGATAGTCTTGTGTTGTATCCGGTTCTGGGAGACATACGTAAAAAGGAGGCCATTGATAAAGTGGAAAGGATTCAGGAAGATGACCAAGATGGCCCAGTACCTGGTTCAACTCAGTTGCTATTGCTCTATGTCGTGCTGGCTCAGGGATCTGGAGAGAGTTAACTTAGAGGTATGAAGCCTTGTGGGGAATACGAAACCATCTTCAAATACAAGGAACGTTGTCATAAACTGCATTTGATTCTATCTGAGTGCTGGGATTATAAAATAATTTTGTTTTGTTCCTTTTCTTTAATTAAAAAAATCTACCCTATTTAGACTTCATGAACTACCACTAAGCGCTGTTTCAAGCACCTCACAAATGTTGCCTCTCTTATTTCTTAGAACAATTTGGTGAGAAAATAGTATGTCCCCATATTATTGATGGGAAAACTGAGGGCCATGGAGGGTAATTGTCTTTTCCGAGGTCATACAGCTAGTAGGTGAAGGAAGTAGGGTTTGAATCCAGCTCTGCGAGGCTGTAGAGCCCATGCTCTTGACCAGTACACTTTATTAGCCCCTGTTCTTTCCACATGTTCTGTAATAAACAAAAACATTACCTGGATATCCAGGGAAAACATTTAAAAATGAAAACAAACAGAAAGACAAAGAGGCAGAGGAAGGACCGTGGATGGAGGTTAATGCAGTTAGATTTACGTCTATATCTGCAGGAACTGTCTAACGGTGACACATTTCCATGAGTGGAGTGAGTGGCCTTGATGGCTCTGGATGAGGATCTGCAGAGGCCGTGGAGGTGAAGAAGCACCTGGGAGGCTCTGAGGGAGGATCTGCAGAGGCCACAGAGGTGAGGGAGCACCTGGGAGATTCTGGGGGGGAGGATCTGCAGAGGCTGTGGAGGTGAGGGAGCACCTTGGATATACTGGGTGGGGATCCGCACAGGCCATGGAGGTGAGAGAGCACCTGGGAGACCCTGGAGGAGGATCTGCAGAGGCCGTGGAGGTGAGGGAGCACTAGATTATCCAACCTCAAGATGCTCTATACAGTGTCCTAATGGATCTATTCATTTCTCAACCAGCGCATGATTATTGAGCACTCAGTAAGCCTCAGACAATGATCTAGGCTTCAGGGACACTGGTGAACAAGTCACTGCACTCGTGAAGTTTGTATTCTAGTCTGAGGGGACAGATAAATAAAGGCACATGTAATATGCAGGGTAATGTTAAGTGCTCTATGAAGGAGGAGTGAACAGGACAAAGGGATAGGGAAGGATGTTGGATGGGAGAGGAACAGAAATGTTATATGCAAATGCTGAGTGAGACCTCGCGGATAATTCCTCTAAAGTATAAATCATACCAAGCCATTCTTTAGTAGGTTCCTCAGTGATCTAACGTATTAAAATATCTCTAGTGATTTTTCATTTTAAAGTAAAATCCAAAGTCCTTACAATAGACTGCCATGTCCTACCTAATAGGCTCCCACTCCACAATTGCTGCAACCTCATCTTCTACCTTTCCACCAGTGTTCCTTTTGCTTAAGTTACAAGGGTTTCCCAGCAGCTCCTACAATACACTGGCACACTCCTGCCATAGAGCCTTTGCACTGGCTCTTCACACCACCTGAAACCCTCTCACCTAGATATTCACACGGCTCACTGTCACCTCCTTCTAGATTTTGTCCAAAAGACATCGTATCAGAAAGGCCCTCTGTCCCTGATCACCCTGAATAAACCAGAGCTTCTTCACCCGTTGCTCTCTCTCCCATGACCCCAAAACCAGCTACTTATTCTGAAGGACCCAGTACAAAAAAAAATATGAGATATCTAGTTCAAAAAGCAGGGGAAGAATGCTGTTAAAAGTACTAAAATAGGAAGCTTTTTTCTTTTCTTCATGACCTCTTTCTCAACTTGTTGTTTTTTAACTTGCTATTTAATGCTATGCTCTAAAACACAGGATGCTTGTAGACTGAGAACAGACCTTCAGAAGCACATGGGGTGCCCATCCACTGTGGTCGGCCTGGAGGAAGGAAAGATGCCTGGCCCAACTTCCTGGGCATGGCACATCAATCATCTGGCAGTCAGTGGGAAGGGGAACCTGGCAGCCAGAGAGCTGCACAAGGCACTAAGTTGCAGGTGAGCACCACGATGCCCTAGGTACCTAGATCGGGGTGGGAGAGAGGCTTGCCCTCATTGAGTCACCCACTGAATGCACTGTGGTGCTACAAACTCTGGGATGAAGACAGCCCTGGCCACACCCCACCTGAGATGGCACAGAGCGTATGTGCCCAATCCTGACCCTTCCCATGCTCTTGTTTAGGTCCCAGCTGGGGCCACAGGGTGGCAGCGGTCAAGGGGTGGATGCATGAATGGGGTGGCCCCATGGGGCCTGGAGTGCCAGAAGGTCGGGAGCAGGTGTCTGGGAACTTGTCCTGGGAAGTGGCAGGAGGCAGGATTGGGCTGAGGCTCCAAGTCTCCACGAGATGCCCCATTGTCCCATAAGATTTCACTTACAAAACCCAGATGCAAAGATGAGATTATGACTATCAGGACAATAACCACAGGGCATTAAGCCCCAGGTGCAGGCCCTTCTGAGTTCGGGGCCCTCTACAACTGCACAGGGCCTAAGCCCTTGAAAAGCTCTCCTGGCCACCCCATGTGAACTCTGCCTAGCCACTGTCTTATGTATTTATTTGATTTTTAGTGTTCTGTCTCCTTTCCCCAGAAATAAGCTCCACTGAAACAACAACTTTGTTCTCTTCCTTATGTGTTCTTAGTGCCCTCAGATAAAAAGGATGAAGAATGACTTAAACTCTAGAATGTCAATACATTAAACTTGAAAAAATATTGCTTCTAAAACTACCGTGGCACATGTATACCTATGTAACAAACCTGCACGTCCTGCACTGCACATGTATCCCAGAACTTAAAGTAAAATTAAAAAAAGAAAAAATATTGCTTCTGATCCAACAAAAGGATACAGGCCTTTACAAGGTGAGTTATTGGACGTCGTTAGAACATCCAGCATGAAGATAGGAAAAGTTAAAAGTATGAATAAACTCAAGGAGGATTTAGGTAATTTTAGAGAGACTATATCTATGCTACTTAGAAGTTTTTAAGTGAAGTAAGGATGTTTAAGAGACCTTGAACACCAGAGTTTCAAAATAATAGCCTTGAGAGCTCCATGGGCTGTGTGCAGAGGCTGGATCCTGGGCTGCTGGCCCTGGCAGACCAAATGTGGCCTTCTTTTGTGCTCCTTTTCTTTTACTTCACAGCATGGCTTAGCACCCTAAGCCAGGCACTCTGGGGAAATGCAGTAGAAATAAATATAAAATGTGAATTCCATTTGTACCAACTTTCAATACGCAACTTTCTTTTTTTTTTTTTTTTTGAGACGGAGTCTCGCTCTGTCACCCAGGCTGGAGTGCAGTGGCGCGATCTCGGCTCACCGCAAGCTCCGCCTCCCGGGTTCACGCCATTCTCCTGCCTCAGCCTCCTGAGTAGCTGGGACTACAGGCGCCCGCCAACACGCCCGGCTAATTTTTTGTATTTTTGGTAGAGACGGGGTTTCACCGTGTTAGCCAGGACTGTGATCCGCCCACTTCGGCCTTCCAAAGTGCTGGGATTACAGGCGTGAACCACCGCGCCCGGCCAATACTCAACTTTCAATCAATTCCATACCCCACTTTCAATCAATTCCTACACAGATGAACTCATACAGAGCGGGGTGGTTTCTAATTGAAGAATCAGACTTTGCAGAGAAGTTGAAGCAGGGTCAGAGTTGCCAAATAAATGCTGTACCCCAGAGGGAAGCGAGCACAGCCTTCCTTTACAGGCAGTAGGGTGGGCCTGATGCTGAAAGACAGGGAGCCTGTGGACGTTTCCTTGGGGTAGGGCAGGGACGTGAGTAAGTCTGAGTCTGCAACAATGAAAATATTCTAAATCTTATTAAAACTGAAATAAAATCAGTTCCTAATATTTACTTTTTGTTGTTGCAATTCCTAAAAGTCTTTAGCCACCATGGAAGAATTAAAACAACATATTAAATGGAGCTAATAAAGATGACCTTTTTTCCCTTTCAGTAATTTGTGTTAGTGCTATCATTACATTTTTAAATGGAAGAAAAAGCCCAGCCATCTTTCCCCTATAAAATCCTAGATGTTTTGACTGTGAGAAGATTTATATATCTATCGTAGATTAAAGTAGAAAAGCTTTTTGCAACCTCAGATTCCAGAGCTCTATTTCTGGGATTCTAACTTAATTAGCCTGGGTAGGAGCTTGGGAATGTGCAGCTATTATCTCCAGGGTTCCCTGGTGATTGGCTTAGTTCAGAAACTTCTGATCTTGTCCAACCCCTTTATAGACAGAAGAATAAACCCAAGGACTCAAAGAGCTCAAAACTTTCATTTCCTCTTTGGATCATTTTTGTAAAGAGACAGGCATTTTGAAGTCACATTTTATTTACCATTTTGTTTGTTTGTTTGCTTTTAGCAGTGGTCAAAAGATGAGAAGAATATATTTTAAAGACCAAAATACAGAGTCGTCTTACGTAAGCACAGATGCTACCAATATAGTTCATCCATCTAATAGGTCAATTGTGTGTATCTACTCATGTTGACTCATTTTGTTATTTTCCAAGAAACTAGTTCAACCAAACGGAATAGTGAACAGCTTCCAGCTATCTTAGTGTTGACTTAATTTTAATGCTTTCATTAAAAGTCATTGCCATTTTCTTACTTAGACTTTTCATTTCTATAGCACTTTGCAAAAAATTGGGGGGATAATTACATGAATGTGAATTAGCAGATATGTGGGAATATTTCATAAATCTTACTTTCCTGAAGCTTCTGTTACTAGATCCTCTTGGAATATGGCACACTCTATGTGTTAATTTATTAATTTTTCATTTCAATCCAGAAAGGAGTTAAGGAAGTCAAGCATTTCACTGATTACTTTTAATGGTGTTCCAAGCAATGGAATCAATTTTTTACTAGATTCTTAGATTTCATATATCCATTACGTGTGTGTGTGTGTGTGTGTGTTTATATATCTGTTGACTCTATACCAAGGTAATCAATGAAAAGGAGTGTCAGGCACCAGGCAAAACACTAAGACTAACTAGGATGATTTTACAGAAAACAAAGAGGAATTGTTCCTTAGAACAGAACAGAGAAACAAAATGCACATTTTAGACAGAATCACCAAGGAAACAGTACAAAAAGGAGAAGCAGCTTTAATATACCAACATATCTGAAAAATGAATTTAGATATAAAATCAAATTTGCCACCTTAGTCCCACTGCAATCATCTGGTCACTCCAGAGATATCCTAGAAACCCTCTGGGTAATCACTTGCAAAGTGTGCAATGTAATTGGTGGTGTATATAAACCAAATGAGGAACTAATGAGCCTGAAAATATATTGGTTCTACACATCCTCTCCTTTGGTTTCAGGAGTCTTGGGCTTGTGCCTTTAAGGATGTGTTAGTCAGGGTTTTTCAGAGCAACAAAACCAACAGAATGTGTGTGTGAAAAAGAATAAAATATCTAAGAATACAGTCAACCAAGGGAGTAGAAGATCTCTGCAATGAGAATAACAAAACACTGTTCAAAGGAATCAGAAGAGACACACAAAAAATGAAAAAACCTCCATACTCATAGATAGGAAGAATCAATATCATTAAAATGGCTATACTGCTCAAAGCAATTTGCAGATTCAATGCTATTCCTATTAAACTACCAGTGACATTCCTCATAGAACTAGAAAAAACTATTTTAAAATTTATATGGAACCCCCCCAACAAAAAAAAGCCCAAATAGCCAAAGCAATCCTAAGCAAAAAGAACAAGGCTGGAGGCATCACATTACCTGACTTCAAACTATACTGTAAAGCTACAGTAACCAAAACAGCATGGTACTGGTCCAAAAACAGGGACATAGACCAATGGAACAGAATAAAGAGCCCAGAAATAAGGTCACGCACCTACACCTATCTGATCTCCAACAAAGCTGACAAAAACAAGCAATGGGGAAAAGACTTCCTATTCAACAAATGGTGCTGAGATAACTGGCTAGCCATATGCAGAAGATAAAAGCTGGACCCTTTTCTTACATCATATACAAAAATCAACTCAAGATGGTTGAAGACTTAAATGTAAAACCCCAAACTATAAAAATCCTGGAAGACAACCCAGGCAATATCATCCTGGACATAGGAATGGGCAAACGTTTCATAAGAAAGACACCGGCCAGGCGCGGTGGCTCACGCTTGTAATCCCAGCACTTTGGGAGGCTGAGGCGGGCGGATCACGAGGTCAGGAGATCGAGACCACGGTGAAACCCCGTCTCTACTAAAAATACAAAAAAATTAGCCGGGCGTGGTGGCAGGCGCCTGTAGTCCCAGCTACTCGGAGAGGCTGAGGCAGGAGAATGGCGTGAACCCGGGAGGCGGAGCTTGCAGTGAGCCGAGATCGCGCCACTGTACTCCAGCCTGGGTGACAGAGCGAGACTCCGTCTCAAACAAAAAAAAAAAAAAAAAAAAAAGAAAGACACCAAAAGCAATTGCAACAAAAGAAAAAATTGACAAATGGGATCTAATTAAACTAAGGAGCTTCTGCACATCTAAAGAAACTGTCAATAAACAGGCAACCTACAGAATGGGAAAAAATATTTGCAAAATATGCATCTGACAAAGATCTAACGTCCAGCATCTATAAGGAACTTAAGCAAATTTACAACAGAAAAACAACCCCATTAAAAAGTGGGCAAAGGACATGAACAGACCCACTTTCCAAAAGAAGACATACATGTGGCCACCAATCATATGAAAAAAGCTCAATATCACTGATCATTAGATAAATGCAAATCAAAACCACAATGAGATACCACTCATATCAGTTAGAATGGCTATTATTAAAAAGTCAAAAAAATAACAGATGCTGGCAAGGTTGTGGAGAAAAGGGATCACTTATACACTGTTGGTAAATTAGTTCAACCATTATGAAAAGCGGTATGGTGAGTTTTCAAAGAGCTAAAAGCAGAACTACCATTCAACCCAATAATACTGTTACTGAGTACATACTCAGAGGAGTATAAATCATTCTACCATAAAGATACATGCATGTGAATGTTCATTGCAGTACCAATCACAATAATAACAAACAAATGAAATCAACTTAGATGTCCATCTATGACAGATTGGATGAAGAAAATGTGGTACATATACATCATGGAATACTATGCAGCCATTAAAAAAGAACAAGAACATGTGTTTTGTGGGGACAGGAGTGGAACTGGAGGCTATTATCATTAAGAAACTAATGCAGGAACAGAAAACCAAATAGTGCAAGTTCACACTTACAAGTGGCAGCTGAATGATAAGAACTCATTAACACAAAGAAGAAAACAACAGATACTTGGGTCTACTTAGTGAGGAGGGTGGGAGGAGGGAGAGGAACAGAAAAGATAACTATTGGGTACTGGGCTTAATACCTGAGTGATGAAATAATCTGTACAACAAACCCCAGTGACACAAATTAACCTATGTAACAAACTTTTACATGTACCCCAGAATCTAAAAAAAAAGAATGTGTGTGTGCGTGTGTGTGTGTGTATACAGGTGTGGGGTATTTATTTTAAGGAACTGGCTCACACGATTGTGAAGGCTAGCTAACCCAAATAAGAATCTGCAGGCAGGACAGTGGGCTGGAGACCCAGAGAGGGGTTGATGTTGCAGTCTTGAGTCCAAAGGCAGACTGGGGGAAGATTTCTTCCCTTCTTGGGAGACATCAGTCTTTTCTCTTAAAGTCTTCAACTGATTGGATACGGCTCATCCACATTATGGAGAATAGTCTACTTTACTCAAAGTCTACTGATTTAAATATTAATCACATCAAATACCTTCACAGCAATATCCAGACTGGTATTTGACCAAAAACTGGGTATCATGGACGAGCCAAGTTAGCACATAAGGTTAACCATCATGAGGAGTATAATTTTCCCTCAAGATGGACAGTCACCAAGTGAACAAGGAAAGCACTGGTGTCCTCAGGGTTAGCCTTTGTAGGAAATACAGAATCTGCCTCTCTGCTCTGTAGGACAAGGATTTGGGCGAAAGGAATGCCCAGGCTGCCCCCACTCTGATCCTGGGCATGGGTTTGGTATCTTTCTCCCTTTGGGAACTATTGGGGAGAGGGAGAATAAAGCTGACAAGGAGCAGCAGGCCATGGAAGGAAGATAGAAGTTCAGAGGAAGGCAGGGGATGAGGAAGTGCATGTTTCATTGAGTTTTTTAGCCACTCAGAAGTAAAAGAATGAGATACTATAGAGTTGGCCCAACACTTGGGAAGTCCTTTCCTAATACTTCCTGTGCCTCTAATGTCTTAGGCCAGGACACTTCTTTTTGAAATGTGGAGCAGCTGCCAACACACCACAGAGTTGAAGCGTTCCATAACTAAAAGGACTTCTTTTTAAAAAAGTTTCTATTAATACATAACGATTGTACATATTTATGGGGTACATGTGGTATTTTGATACATGCATATAATGTGTAAGGAGCAAATCAGGGTGTTTAGGATATTTATCACCTTGATCATTTATCATTTCTTTGTGTTGGGAACATTTCCAATCTTCTAGCTATTCTGAAATATACAATATTTTGTTATTAACTATAGACATTTTACTGTGCCAGCAAGCATTAGAACTTAGTTCTTCTATCTAATAGTATGTTTGTTCCAATTAACCTACTTCTCTTCATCTCCACCTCCTTCATGCTTCCTGGCCTCTGATAACCATCATTTTACTCTCTACCTCCATGAGATCAACTATTTTCGCTCCCACATATGAGTTAGAACATGTGATATTTGTCTTTCTGCATCTGGCTTATTTCACTTATGACCTCGAGTTCCACCCATGTTGCTGCAAATGACAGGATTATACTCTTTTTTATGACCGAATAGTATGCTATTGTGTGTGTGTGTGTATGTGTGTGTGTATACATATATATACACACACACATATTCCTCATTTATATATACACACATATATGTGTATATATAATAGTATGCTATTGTGTGTGTGTGTAATAGTATGCTATTGTGTGTGTGTATATATATACACACACATATTCTTCATTTATATATACACATATGTGTATATATATATATACACACACACATATTCCTCATTTTCTTTATCCATTCATTCATTGATGGATCCTTAGGTTGATTCCATATCGCTGCTGTTGGTAGCAGTGCTGCAGTAAACATGGGGGAACAGGTGTGCCTTTGACATAGTGACTTCCTTTCCTTTGGGTATATACCCAGCAGTGTGATTGCTGGATTATATGATAGTTCTATTTTTAGTTTTTTTGAGAGTCTTCCATAGTGTTTTCCATAATGTCTATGCAAATTAACATTCCCATCAACAGTGTTTGAGTTCCTTAATCTCCTCATCCTTGCTAGCATTTGTTATTTTCTTGTCCGTTTTATAACAGCCATTGTAACTGAGGTAAGATGCTATCTCACTGTGGTTTTGATTTGTATTTCCCTGATGACTACTGACATTGAGCCTTTTTTATATACCTGTTGGCCATTTGTATGGGTCTTTTTTTTTTTTTTGAGAAATGACTATTCATGGCCTTTACCTACTTTTCAATGGGATTTTTTTTTTGCTGTTGAATTGAGTTTCTTGTATATTCTAGATATTACTCTCCTGTCAGATGCATAGTTTGCAAATATTTTCTCCCATTCTGCAGGTTGTCTTTTCACTCTGTTGATTTTTTCTTTTGCTGTGCTGGAACTTTTTAGTTTAATATAGTACCATTATTTTTGTTGCCTGTGCCTTTGAAGTCTTAGCCATAAAATCTTTGCTTAGACCAATGTCCTGGAGTGTTTTCCCCAAGATTTCTTCTAGTAGTTTTACAGTTTTGGGTCTCAAAAGTTTAAGTCTCTAATACATCGAGTTAATTTTCATGTATCATGAGGAATAGGGATCTAGTTTTACTCTTCTGCTCATGGATATTCAGTTTCCTCAGCACTCTTTATTGAAGAAGGTGACATTTCCCCAATATATGTTCTTGGTACCTTTATCAAAAGGGGCAAAGCTGAGGACACTGGACATCCAGGAAGAGAAGATAGGTGAATTTTTTAAGTGAATATTAAGGAACCTCATCATTGTACTAAATCAGCCTTCAGATAGCTGTATGGCCAGGGCCAGGCACAATTTATGATGAGTCATAAAGAGGATCTGTGATTTTCTTTAATCTTCAATCTGTGTAGTTAGGGGGAAGCAGTTTGTTTGAAAACACACACACACACACACACACACAGACACTTTTTTAAAGAATTTTTGGTAAATTGTGTTCTTTCCATCATGGGACATAAGCAGAATTATGAGATAATCCCCATCCTTTAAGATAATGAAATTTTCCTCTATAAGGCTATGGCCTGCACCCAATGCCAAAGCCAAATAAGCCACCAATAATAAGGCTATGAATTGAGTGAGAAGTGAACATGATTCTTGCTTTCTCTAATCCCAAGAAGACAAATAGGGAAGTTGGTGAAGGATGGACTATAAAGAAACAAACAAAAACAATCACTGAAGCAGCAAGCCTGTCCTTCTAGGAGAAGAATTCCCATTTCTGCTTTCCCAAAACAATGTCTCCAAAGGACAGCAAGCGTTATCTCCACTGAATTAAGCATTTGCCTCCCATTTGGACTCCGGACTCCACATACCTATCAGTGAGGTGAGGCCAAGGCAGTGAGATTCACCTTTTAGAATGGAATTATCACTCTAAGAGTTTTGCAATCACATTAATTGCCTTGAATGGCTTCCTAGATACAAACAGGAAATAGGAGTTGCCTAACTTTAATTTCTGTCTAAATTATCCTAGCTCCACACTGAGTTTTATGTTCTGATATAAACAAGACATTATTTGTTTTCATGATTATTATGGTCTGTAAATCTTTTTAGACCTTTGATTCCTTGATTCCTCATGATCTGGATAAAAGATGGTCTGGAGAGGTATAGAGAAATAAGAAGAGAGCAATGCTTTGGAAAACAAATGCTTCGAGAATTCCAGAAGGACTGACAGCCAACTGTGCTGAAAGCTGCAGAACCACACAGAAGATGATCAGCATTCACTTACCTGTTGTTTAATGACAGCATATTATATGTGGTGTATGGTGCTGGATGCCAGGAATACAAAGAAAATCAAAAAGATACCTTACCTTCACATAACTCTCAATCTGGTGTGAGAGAGAGACATGACAGTAGTTTAAGTGCATGAGGTAAATGGCTTGTTATAATTATGTGCTGTGGTAGAAGTGAAGAAGAGGCAAGAAGAACAGGAATAATGAAAGGTTTCGTGGGTAAGGTAACACTGAGCTATGCCTTGATAAGGAATTCCCATGCAGAAAAGGGATGTATGGGCATTACAGACCAATGAAGAACATGAGTAAAGAAGTGAAACCACAAGACTGTGGTGCTCATGGAAGGATAAAGTATGGCTCAATAATATGGATGCACAGAGGAGAAATATCCAGAAGAGCACAGATCACAAAAGGGCCATGTGTATATGCTACACAGAAGAATTTGAATTTCAACTGCAGGGAGTAAAGCACCATTGAAAACATTTTAAGCCAGAATGTGAATGGCCAGTTTCCCATTTTAGAAAGATCTCTTAAGTGATACAAGCAGATGGATCTGAGTAAAGGGATAGCTAGTGTGAATTCCATTTGCCTACTACAAAGGTCCAAGTGAGACACAATGAAACAATAGCTAAGACAATGATGGTGAAATGGACAGAAGGGATAGATTAAGAACGTCTTTTGAAGGTTGCAATGGATTTTAGTGACCAATTCATTGTAAGAGATGGAAGAGATAAGAGGAGTTGAGAGTGACCACTTTTTGATTTGGATCAATGAGAAGAGAGCAAAGGCAATGTTATTAATAGTGTTGAGGCCTACAAGAAAACCTGTAGACTCAGGGAAGGCGGACATGATGATTTCAGTTTTGTATGTAACAAAAATATTACCACTGGATTTCTTGATTGTGAAGTGCATTTGTGATCAGAGAAGAAACTGAGGGAGAGAAAGAAGAAAAGAGTTTGACAGACACAGAGAAAAGAGAAACAGAAAATGAACAGGAAATTCTGTGGGAAAGAGGACTGTCTTTCTCTGGTTTATTGCCTATTTTCAGCCTTAAGAAATTTAATTCTTAAGACAGTTCCTTCCTCATTGTAACTATCTAATGAATCATAAGTCAAATTGAGAAAGAGGAAAGGTAAAGTGGCAATTTTAAAACCCAATTAGGAAGTGGGCTCAATCCTACCAGAAATACTTGACTAAAACTTTATACAACTTAAAAGAAATCCAGAGTCTCTATGACATAAACCTTTAAGAGTTACTCTAAGGGAATAAGTCACATAAATGCAATTTGGAGATTTAAAAGAATGAACATCTGGCCATCTGGCCATTATTTTATCCCAGTGTTAGTATTAAAAATACAGTGAATAATTTTGTTGTTGTTTTTAATAAACGAAATGTTGATACAGATACATTCCCTGGAAGCCCACAGAAGCCACTTGTCTTTGACCTGACATGCTCAGAAGTTGGCCTTCATTTGAATGCAGAAACAACTCAGTTCTCCAAACTCAGACATACTTGTAATTGTTCTTGGAATAATTTCCAGGATTGAAGAAGCCCTCTTGAGGAGCAGATGTTCTTAATGAAAGACTTTTGTATGCCTACAAAACTTCTTACCCTCCATAGCAGGGGTTTTATCTAAAAAGGAGCATGAATGCAGAAAATAGTAATATAAAAATCAGGCAAGAAAAAAACCCAAAGTACCCACATCAACAAAATTATATTTACACTGTGGAAATCCTAGAGAAGGTAGGCATATAAAAGATCGTCTGCTATGGTGGAGTTAGACTCTTTTTCATCAAAATTTTCTTAGGGTTCCCTGGGATTGATTTGATTCAATTAATCTCACTAAGATACTACCCTAGAAAGACATGCCTATCCAATTCTTTCATAGGCAAGTAAATGGATTTAGTGAATGCTTCCATTTTCTTATGTTGGGTTAAGCACAGAGAATCCAGGTAGATATTTGAAATGTGGTGCACAGTTTGTAGGTTGTAGAGTCCAGTGTTAAAGGTCAGGACAAAGGTTTATCTGGGTTAAAACAAAAAAAAACAACAGGCGGCAGAATTTGTAAGCCTTTCTGTCTGCTTGGTCACTAGCAATTTGCTGTGCATCTCTGGCGCCAGAGCTTCCTGCTGATTTGACAGGATAGCAGGAAAAGCTGAAGAAAAGAGAAGTCTGTGCTGCTTCCTTTGTGCATCTCTGGTGAGAATGTGAGCCTAGTGAGGGCAGGAATTATGCCCTCAATTTAAATGCCTGGTGCCCAGTATAGCATGGAGGTGGGTGCAGCATACCTAAGAGAGAGCGAGCTGCAAGAGGAGAATGATTTACAGTTTTATTCCACCTCAGCTTGGTTTTTGGTAAAACACGTGGACATTATTGGAATGACTAAGTGGATATACCTGTCAATTGCACATTCTATAGTGAAGACTTGTAGATTTGTCTAGGGAGAAAACTACTAGTAGGGACCAGGAACAAGAAAATAGTCCCCCTCCCCCAAACTCCTGGCTGATTCATATTGTCCTTTAAAAATAAAATTCAAGGCAATGCTTTCATATTCCAAAGTCCATGTTTCTGTGTTTGCCCTCCTTATAAAGGAAGCTAACCAGCTGGTTGAAAGTATCAGGCTATGAGTCAATTAACTAATCAGCTTTTCTGGTTGCTCCGAATTGGGTGGATATCCACTGCTGTTGGACAGAAGGAATGGCATGTGGTGTGTAGACAAACACTTCTGGGTGATAAGAGCCTCACAATTAAGCCCATGAGTGATCAGGAACAGATGTTTCCCTCAGGCAACTGCTCTCTTCCAGAATGATACTTGGATTTAGTGTATCCAGGCACAGCGTGCTGTCACCTTGGCAGCACCTTGCAGCACACGGCCACACGTGACCTATCTGTCCAGACAAGAGCCCCATCTGGCACCTTCTTGTCTTTCCTTTGGTGGGCTCGCCTGCTGCTGCGGTGATGCTCACTTTTGTTACTGAGTAATTTGAGATGAACCACCTCATGAAAACTTGCTGGAAGCCTTGAAGGAAAGATGCCAACACACTCCTCCTCTTTCTTACTGGCACTCTTGCCAGTTGTTCTTTTCATGCCTGAAACAGGCACATCATGGACCATTCCTGTTATTCTTACTCATGTTCAAATCACTCACCCTATTTATGCATGATAACAAAAATGGCTGAAGCAACTGATTCTCCCTGTTTGTAACCTTTCTTCCTTAGTCTTTTTCTGCTGTGGCTCCTGGAGTTTCATTCCTTGACCAGTTGAGGGATCTGTTGGCCTTCCATCACTCTGGTACATGGTAGGATATAAACATTTGGTGTATGCAACACAACTGAATGGCACTTGAGCTTTCATGATTACAGCACAAAATTACCTCCTGCTGGTATTTTTCTTATTACACCTCTAATTTCCAGCCTTCAATTTTAGGTGGTTCTGAAACAGTAGTGGTCCCTGCAGCAACCAGAGTTTTGTTGCACTCAACCGATTGAGTGAGCCTTATAAATGGATCCCTATCAGTTTCAGAAACCTATCATTTCCTCCTGATTTATGAAAGAGAAAGAAAGACAGAGAAGCTTTAGATTTTCCTTGGTTCTGAAATGTCATGCTCAGGTTCCCCAAGGAGTGTAAACGTTCCTTACTGACTCCCTTAGTGATGACAGGATTATGACTTAGGATGAAGCTTCTTCCCACACCCTGTCATTACCCACCAAGGCTTCTGTGATGCGAATCAGAGCTGTGGGGCGCAGAGCTCCTGCCTGGTGTAGTAAATTTACTACCCATAGAGAAACTCCCCTTGTTCTCATTTCTTTATTCCCTCTCTCTCTTTCTCTTCTCAAAGCTAAAATTGTGAGCGGATTGGGACCAAGATATCGCCTTAACTCTAAGTCATAGGCTAAAATAAAACCTAGGTTAGAAATTATTTGTGAGCCACATAATTTATGTTCACCAGAGATTGCAAAAGCAGTCCTTTTCAGAATATAGAACAGAGTGGTAATGCGATGCTAACACAGTGTGGTTGAAAATCCCACTGCTGAAGGTAATAGTATTGTGTAAAGACCACTCTCCCAACCAGAGCTTTCCTGCTTTTCAAATCACTCCTTTTTCAGCTTCATTTTCCTTGATGGCAGCAAAATTTTTTTTTACTTTACCTCTTCAAAGAGGTTAGCACTGGTTGCATTGCCAAGTCATAGCCAGTCTGCTGAAAGCCACCATCTTGGCTGTGTGGCACAATGGCTTGAGAAACTCTGATTTAAATGAACAGCAAATGTAAGCGATTCCTTGGCATTCCCTTTCTGGGGTTTATAAAATGGGGTCTGCCTGTCAACTAAATAAAAAAAAATTAGTTCTATTTGCAGCAGGATGCCCCTGGAATCAACTGAATGCCAGGAGAGTAGACAGGAGAAATTCACATAATTCTTTAAAAATTTTTGGCTCATAACTCCCTCTATCTTCCCTATTTCCAGGTTATATTTCAGATGGGGGTTCAAGTGGAAGTCAAACAGAAAAAAAAGATGTTCAACAAAACCCTAAAGACTTAAAGCCAGAATCCATCAAAAATAGGAGTAAACCCTGGCCCCATGTTGCTAAAAATGCACCTGAAAATGAACTGCTTGTGCCTGTGCCTTGCCGAGAGATGAAGCAGTCTTAGTCCATTAGGTGATGCCATGGTTGGGCATTGTGGTCTGGGTGGGTAGTGTCTGTGAGCATCTGGGGTCACCAGCAGTCTTTTCTCAGCAGCGTATACATACAGATATTTTGATTTATGTCTATTTTCATGTTGCACTTCTGGTGCTGTTTGTCTTATAGTGAAAGGAAATCATAGATGGAAATACTCTGAAAAATTCAAAATTTTACAGAAATAAAAGATTTTAATATAACCAAAGGACAACAAGAATTCAAGTCCCAATTTCTGCTGGTTAGAATTCTAGAGATTGTCTTACTGTCCCGTGATGGAGCTGAGTGGTGCACTTCATTCCTGTTGCAGTGACCTCTCTGTAGAGAATGTTCTCCCTGTTTCTGTCAGCTTGTCTGACCAGGTGGAATCTAACCACAGCCTTCAGATTTTTGATATGCATTGTAGGAATCCACCTGAATTCTGACATCAGAATGCTGCTTAGGATGTCACATGGGCTTGGAGTTGGGGGAGAAGTGTGCTTCAGTACATTAACTGGGACCACTCAGGAGCTTCTGGGTATGTCACTGAATCTGTTTCTCAAAAGGCTACTCTCCCTTCGACAGTCTTTCTGACAGCTTGTGACTCAAGATCTCCATTAGCAGTGTGGGGAAAGTTGGGAAACAACATGGGTATACAGAGAGAGGCCACACATGGAGTTGGAGGCTTGCTGCGAGGGAGCACTTTGATTTTTCCATTTCTGGCATTTCAGGTTTCTTTTGCACACGGTTTCCAAGTGCTGTTCCTGAACATACCTCTGAATTATAGATTCCATTAGGTACACGAAATCTAGGGATTTGGGCATTTGCTATCCCGTGTAGGTGAGAGGCCTCATTTTGATTCTCTTAAAGGTGAGTTTGTATTCATGCCATTAAGAGAATATGAAGATTAAATGCCACAGGAGCAAATGAGCTCAATGCCTATACCACTCTTGGAGGGTAGCCAGAATCCTGAGCCACCCTGGACAGCTAGAGAGAGGGGCCACCTTTCAAATGCATGTGCTTTTGCAGTTCGTTGTTGAATTATATGGTACTGGCCTGGGAATATAAAGGAGGGTTTTATATCTGCAGAGACAAGATCCCAGGGGTCCATGCTAATGCCTCACCTGTTTAACTCTTGTTCATATTCCCTTTAGGCCTTCAAGATAGACTAAGATCCAGTGTAGCAAATCCTAAGTAATAATTTCTGGTTCCTTGAATTTCATTCACCTAGTTTCAATTTCACTACTAACATACTTTGGTTCATAATTTAAAAGGAAGGATTTATGTGCATATAGTAATTTCAAAAGGGAACTTGCTATCTATTATTCTATAGTGTCTTTCTGCCCTTGAGCTCACAGGCCTTTGTAGATGATAAGAAAGTATATCTTGAAGGGTATTTTTTGACTTGTCCGGAGGGCTACCTTTCTGACTGATCAGCTTTAGAGAATTCCTATTGTCAGACAGTGAAACTTTTGTCCAATCAGAAGCCTTAGGGAAACTCTCCAGCAAGATTCTTTATACAGATCTGTGCAGAAAGACTAAAGGTCAACTATGAGAGGGATTTCCCTTTTCAGCAGCACTCAGCCAAAGAATTGAGCTAGGAGCAAACTCTTCAGTACAGAAATGCATTAGGAATTAGGTTCCAGGAATACAGAACTATTCCTTTAACGTTTGCATCACCAAAATACAACGGTGTTTTTCTGGTGTTCCCACCAGACCTTCATAAACGGGCCTTTCCTCCTTGGAACTGTCTACAGTTCAGATAGGGTTCCCCACGTAAGCAGTTAGATAATAATAACTGGATAGATTTTCCCCAGGGATGATTAACGGCATGTCAGGAATTTAGAAAAATAGGCAGTTTTTAAAACATACGGCTTTACACATTATAAAAAGTTTTAAAAATGTCTTTATTAAAATAACAGTTAAATGATTCTGTGTTTGTTGGTAGGATAAAGCTCTTTTCCTATGGGTTGGCTGTGGCCGTGTCTTTTTTGAGTTTTTCATGGCTGAAAGTTGGCTGTGGAGTATCTCTCTCCCCAGCTCACCCTAAGAGACCTACCTTGCCTTGCTCATCTTGGGAGAAATCTTTTTGTTGTTGTTGTTGCCCAGGCTGGGGTGCAGTGTCGCAATCTCAGTTTACTGCAACTTCCACCTCCCAGGTTAAGTGATTCTCTTGCCTCAGCCTCCTGAGTAGCTGGGATTACAGGCACCTGCCACCATGCCCAGGTAATTTTTGTATTTTTAGTAGAGATGGGGTTTCATCATGTTGCCCAGGTTGGTCTCGACCTCTTGACCTCAAATGATCTGCCTACCTTGGCCTCCCAAAGTGCTGGGATTACAGGCATGAGCCACTGTACCTGGCCTTGCAAGGCATCTTAACACATTTTCTTTTTATTTATTAGTACTTTTTTTTTCTTTCAAGAAGCCAAAAAGAGGAATGGTGCATTGCCTAAAATTGGGTTTCCTGGGAAACAGACTCTGGATTGGAGCAAAGGAGTATGGCTGAGGAGTGTTTCTGGGATCAACACCTGTGGAACAAGAGGGAAGGAAGACCAGACAGAGAACCACAGTGTAATCACCAAGAAGGCTACCTCTTGTCCTGATCCCACAGAGAGCTCTGGGCTGGGACAGCCCTGCAGAGTTGTCCTGGCTTGAGGCAAGGAGATAGGGCCTTCATCCAACCATGTGTGCCAAACCACCGGCTGTGTACTGCCCCTGGGGTGTGGGCATGGACCTGGCAGGGCAGCTTCCCTGGGTTGAGAGTAGCCCCCAGAGAGGGTCTTAGCTGAGAGCCTTGTACCTAGTGCTCCCAACAGCTGGGGCAATGAGTCACTTAGTCCTGAAGGGAGACATCTGGGTGTCACACCACGGCAGCCACACCACTCTCCTTATGTGGCTTAGCTCTTAAGGTATGCAAAAACCTGATGAAGCTCTTTCCCATGGTACTCTCTGTTTCCTACCAACACATTTGTTTGGTCGATTTTGGGGATAAAATTCCTCTATGTAGTGTGTCTGTGTGTGTGTGTTTGTGTGTAAACCATATATCATATAGCTATCATATGATAACATATATACATTGTATCATATATCTTATTATAATATCTACATGATCTATTTTTATATCTACCCTAGTGTGCTGTGCTGGTGTGCTCAGGATTTTATAGGTCTTTATGGGTATCTAGAGGCAGACAAAATACTGGAGAGAAAAAGTACTTTTGAAATAAGTTTTTAAAAAACGTGTCTGCTTTGAAAATCATCTGCCAGGTCTAGGTGTGGCCTGAAGGACCACAGAGTCCTCAGCTCTGGTTGTCCAAGTGTTCGTAGTCATATGATGACAAAGAAAGCATTTTCCCTCTGAGAGTGGTTTGTAACCACTTTGTGGAACTTGGCCAGTGAAATGTGTTCTTAGACCAGAGAAGCACACACCTTGCTGAGGAGTGTTGGCTCAGAAACCTTGGTCAAGAGAACTGCCAAGTTCTAGAGGGCTGTGGGGGAAAAGCTGGAGACCTGCAGGCTGTTCCAGGGTTGACTAGATCCTGCTGTTGAGTGACACATTTCCAAATTAATCAATTTGTGCAGTGCCTTAAATTTGTATAGTTTCTGACCTGACATTTTCATTATCCTATTTGAGGTTGCTATTGCAACCCCAAATAGGTCAGGTGTTGGACTTCTTCCAATATGATTTTATGGATGAGGATATAGAGCCCTTATGAGATTAAGCCAGTTGCCCACGGTCTGTGTGGCTTAGAAGTAAGGCAATCATACATTCTGGTTTGTTCAAAATGGTCCTCTGTTGTTTCAGTGTAATTGTTAGTTGTACCTCCTTTTTATTCACATGAGTTTCTTGGTTCAGATGATACATGATCTGGCTTTTGGGCTCAGGCTTCTTGACATTGAATCTGCCTCTCAGGCTTTCTCTAACACCTTGCAGTGGTCTTAGAAAGTTATAGTTTCTCAACTGCATGTGGCTTTTGGGACCTGGAACAGTCTCTTCTCCACCAAGCAGGTGTTGGCTCTGCCAGGGTTCTGCCTACTGTCTTCCACAGCACCAGTTAGGAGAAACCAGAATCTATTGTATTTTCCACTAAGGGATTTTTTTTCTCAAACATATATGATCACAAAAATCTGGCCCAAAAGAAACACAGATGTAAGGCAGAGTTTTTATTAAGTTAAGATTCTTTTTTCTTTTTTTGCATTCTTTTTTAGACTAGGGGAACTTGGACCTGTGCTGATTTTTATTACTGAGTTATGCTTTCTGGTAAGTGAATTAGCAGGTTAGATTCTGCCAGTCATCTTCAACCCTCTTCCCAGTGAGATACTTGGTCTTTCCCCAGGAAATAGCAGGGTGAATACAGCTCCCAGCGAGAAGAACCTATATTGCTCTTCCGGTATGGGGCTGTTGGCACCTTTTGATAGCAGCATTAGGTGTGAAGTTGGCAGGATTATGTGTGAGGTTGGAGCCGTATCTGAATAGTCAGAAATGCATTAACATCCAATGCATTCTGCATGAGGCTGCTCATGCATGATATATCATAACACTCAAAGCCATCAACAGCTCAAAAATTCCCCCAACCCCAAATAACCCAAAATATTATCAAACCACCTTGGTTTGATACTTATAAAAGCAATGATTGAGCATGTCTTCAGAAAAAATATTTTATAATAGTTTAATATGACTCACACTTCAAAGCAACTATTTGATTTGCTCAACATTCAAAGTCTATTCATTGTAGGAATTATGACTCCTCTTGGACATCACCTTACGGACATCAGGCTCATCTTAGCAGTAAGCATCAATTGCTATTTTTGTTAATAATGATATTCCCCCCTTCCCTTGTTAATGGAATAAACAAAGAAGGCTTTTCATTGGAATTTGGTTTGGAATAATTTGAGTGGTCTTTAAGATCCACTAATTTTCAAAAACAACCTTAAAATTATGCCATTTAACATTTTCTCCATCACATGATTGAAAGAGGAAAGAGACATTTATTTTTCTAAGTGACATTTTAACCTACTGGGATAAGAGAGGGAGAGAGAGAGAGAGAGAGAAACTGGGGTCTCTTAAATGTGTGAAAACAACAAAGTCTCTTTGAGCTTTCACTTTTTATTACAATACACAGCTAAAATACAGAATTAGAAAGCTCCCAGTTTAAAAACTAACAAATGCATCAAAAGCAAAATCTAAGGGCCAGAGAGGCCCTCCCAACATACCAGCCAGTGACCCTCCTGGCTGAGGTTCAGAAATGAACAGAAAACGCCACTCTTCTCTAAAAACAATTGGTATCATTTTGGTTTCCAAGTAACATTTTCCTGTACAGCTGCATCAGATAGAATTCTCAGTTAAATAAATGACTCACTTAAGAATTAAAAGCACTGGAAAAGGCCAAAAAAAAAAAAGAAAGAAAGAAAAGAAATCCGTTAACTGTTGCTGCTCTCCCCTTGAATTCCTTGCCTGGCAGCTTTAGAAGAAGAGAGTAGAGTAGTCTCAGGTTGAGCTTGACATAGGTACGGAAAAGTCTCACTGGGAGATTTCTTATCTGAATTACTCAGGGCTGTGAAGATATAAAATATTTCAGTCACCACCATTTCTCCCATTCCAATTTAAGAATTTTCTGTCTTCAGTGGCATATTCAAGACATTTTCTTTCTTTCTTTTCTCACTATCTTCCCAGGCATCTAGAATGTGTTGGTTCCTGCCCTTCCAACGTGGCCTTTTGGATCAATTCAGTTTGATGAGGCCATTTTCAAGAGAGACCTTTTGACAGGGCTTAAAAACTGTAAAACCACAAGTTCTTAACATTACTATACAACATGCGAAATAGATATTCTCACCTTATTCATGTATTTCACTTCATTCTGAACCTGTCCCATTCTCTGGTACCAACCTTGGATTTTGGGAAAGATTTGGAGATGGAGTGTATCTAGAGGGTACCTTAGTTGGTAACAAAGATTTACCTTTTCATTTTCACCCATGTGTTTTGATATGACTGATTTAAATTATTTTTCCCCAAATGCCTGGCTTCAGAATAAGTCAGTTTACAGAAAAAAGAATTATATGCCCAAGAAATCATGGTGTAAAAAGTTCCAAGCTGGTTATTGGGGGTTACCCCACCTTTAGATATGCATTTCTTTTTGGCACCCTTCTCTTTCAGTGAAGATAAGCCTTTATCCCGTGTGGGATGCTGTGAAGCACATAGCAAGGACTACTGGAGTCACCCTACAACTTTTCTGGGGACCAAAAATAACTAGGAAAATTTCCTGTGATTTTCTTCTTCAGCCCAGCCACAATATATAAAAAGGAAAAATTGTAATGTTATTGGAATAAACAGAAAAAGAAGGGAGCTCTGATATCAAAACTATATTTAGATGTTTGCCCAAAGATTATGTAGAGGTCTTTATTAGTAAATACAATAATGTTGATAGCATATGTGTGTATCGTCTGAAATCTTACTTGTTCCTAAAGTCCTGGTAAGAGCTGCACAAAGCCCCCTTCCCATGTCCTGTGGAAATCCAAAGTGTTTTCCATGTTTCCTGTGGGTTCTTGGGCAGTGGGTGAGGGAATGGTGCTTATACCTCATGGGCTTTTCATATTTCAGTCTCGTACATCTGCTGAACTTCGGTAGGTTTTTAATTATCTTCTCACTTAATGCAAGTTGTCACTCTTTCCTATGATGCTGACCCAGATGTGGAACTTAGCTTTTTCCCATGATATCCACAAAAATTACATGCATATAGATGACACAAACAAATTGAAACACATCCCATGCTCATGGATGGGAAGAATCGATATCATGAAAATGACCATATTGCCCAAAGCAATCTGTCAATTCAATATAATTCCTATCAAAACATCAACGTCATTTTTCACAGAATTAGAAAGAAAAATCATAAAATTCATATGGAACCAAAAAAGAGCCCACATAGCCAAAGCAATCCTAAGCAAAAAGAACAAACCTGAAGGTATCACATTACCAACTTCAAATTATACTACAAGGCTATAGTAACAAAAACAGCATGACACTGGTATCAAAGTGTATACACAGACCAATGGAACAGAATAGAGAACCCGGAAATAAAGCCAAATACTTAAAACCAACTGATCTTCAACAAAGCCTACAAAAACATAAATTGGGGAAAGGACATCCTATTCAATGAATGGTGCTGGGAAAACTGGATAACTACATTTAGAGAATAAAACTGATTCCTGTCTCTCACCATACACAAAATTCAACTCAAGGTGAATTAAAACTGAAATTATAAAAATTCTAGAAGAAAATCTAGGAAAACCCTTCTGGACATTGCCTAGGCAAAGGATTTATGACTAAGACCCCAAAAGCAAATGCAACAAAAACAAAAATAAATAAATGGGACCTCATTGAACTAAAAAGCTTCTGCACAGCAAAAGAAATAATCCTCAGAGTAAACAGGCAACCCACAGAGTGGAGAAAATATTTGCAAACTATGCATCTGACAAAGACTAATATCCAGAATCTATGAGGAACTCAAATGAGTCAGCAAGAAATAAAAACAAATAATCCCACTAAAAAGTGGGCAAATGACATGAATAGACATTTCTGAAAAGAAGATATACAAATGGCCGAAAAACATTTAAAAAAAAATGCTCAACATCACTAATCATCAGGGAAATGCAAATTAAAATCACAATGAGATACCACCTTACCCCAGCCAGAATGGCCATTACTAAAAAGTCAAAAAACAATAGATGTTAGCACGGATGTAGTGGAAAAAAAAAAAAAAAAGCAAACACTTATGTACTGCTGGTGGGAATGTTAATTAGTACAACCTCTATGGAAAATAATATGGAGATTTCTCAAAGAACTAAAAGCAAATCTACAATTCTATCCACTACTGGGAATCTACCCAAAGGAAAAGAAGTAATTATATTAAAAAGGCACCTGCATGTGTATGTTTATTGCAGCACAATTTACAATACCAAAGATGTGGAACCAACCTAAGTGCCCATCAACCGATGACTGAAAAAAGAAAACAGGGAATATATACACCATGGAATATGACTCAGCTCTGAAAAAAATAAAGTAATATTTTTGCAGCAATTTGGATGGAACTGGGGGCCTTTATTCCAAGTGAAGTAACTCAGGAATGAAAACCCAAGTGTTCTCACTTATAAGTGGGAGCTAAGCTATTGGGTACACAAAGGCATACGGAGTGGTATAATGAACACTGGAGACTGAGAAGCAGGAAGGCTGGAAAGGAAATGAGGGATAAAAAAAAGTACATATTGGGTACAATGTACCCTACTCTGGTGACAGGTGCACTAAAATTTCAAACTTCACCACTGTACAATTCATCCATGTAACCAAAAATCACTTATGCCCCTAAACAATTGAAATAATTTTAAGAAAGAAAGAAACCCAGACACTGCATGTTCTCACTTTTAAGTGAGAGCTAAACATTGAGTACACATGGGCACAAAGATGGGAACAACAGACACTGGGGCCTACTTGAGTGGGGAGGGTGGGAGGAGGAGGTTGAGGGTCAAAAAACTACCTATTGGGTACTATGCTCACTACCTAGGTGATAAAATCACCAAACTCCGGTGACACGCAGTTTACTCATGTAACAAACATGCACATGTACCCCATGAACCTAAAGCAGAACTGAGAAAAGAAAAAAAGTTACATTTATAAATTCTTGTGTGTAGAGAATTTCATGAAATTATGGGAGAACAGAAGTGTAGGTAGGGATTGAAGGACAACGGTGTGCTTCATCTCAAAATTCAAACTATTTCACACATAATATTCCTGAACTTAAATGTCTTTAAGTATCTGGTATTTGAGATTAAAATTGAGAAAAATTCAAATTTTGAAATATTTAAATTATACTGACAAAAATACCTAGTAAAATGCAGACCTGTGTACCTGTGTTTAGTGCTGCAATGAACTCCTTTTTGTTTTTCCTTGAAACCTCTGTGATCTTATGCTGAGGGGATATACATAAAAGCCACCTAAAAGCCACCTAAAAGCCAAGCAGTTGATGGCTGCTTCATCACTCCCAGAGCCCCTGGACTCATGGCACTTGCTGGTTCATATCTCTTCCTTTTTCATTTCTCTTCCTCCCTCCTTTTTATGTAAAATATCTCCTGAAACTCAAAATTATCCCTCTCCTCCCCTCCCTCCCTCCCTCCCTTCCTTCCTTCCTTCCTTCCTTCCTTCCTTCCTTCCTTCCTTCCTGCCGAGGAATTCAGCTCTTTCTAGCCCTCACCATAAGCTCAGTTCCTGGTTCATCTTTGCATATGCGATTCCATTAGGACATTCTGCAGGACAAAACCAAACCAAACCAAACCAAACCAAACCAAACAAAACAAAACAAAACAAAACTTTCTTTTAATAAGGCCATTCCCTTTAGAAAGCAGCTGTGATTGTAAAAGAAACTTGGTCTCTTCATTACTTTTGGGAAAGTAATCCATAGGATGATGATTTTCTATATCTCTTGGTCTAGGGGACAATCTTCTGCTTGTGAGATTTGGTCTGGAAAAATAAAATGCACTATTTATTTGTTCAACATTTATTATAGACATGTTTACCTGGCACTGTTCTTATAAGTGTGGCAGGATCACAAAGTTGAATAGGATCTAAATACCTCTTAATCTAGTCATGGAAATAAACACAAAAGTAAATACTTATAATACTTTAAAAATTTTTCCTCCAAATGTGAAACGGAGTACTGTGGAAATATTGAAAAGGAATGTTAAATTTAGTGAGAAGATGAGAAGTCTTCAAAAGAAGCAGCGGAAATAATAATCACAAGGTGTGGAGCCTAATAGTCTAATGTGTTTGGAATTGACAAGGAACTGGGTTGCCAAATTTCAGAATCTTGGAAGGAAAATTGAGAAGCAGTAGCAAGTAAGGTAAACTGGTGCCAGATTTTGCGTGGTTGTATACACTAGCCTCAGCTGTTTGAATTTTAATCCATAAGCAATGGAGGAGCCACAAGAGTTTTAAAAATGAAAGCATTATTATATTTAATCTGGGTTTTTAAGAAAAGACTAACATCTGTCTGTAAACTCTGACAACTTAGGTCACTGTTGTGATGTTCCAGGGGAGAATGTAGAGAAATGGAACTCATTTTGTTTGGGAGAAATGGATGAAAAGTAATTCAGAAAATTTGATGACTAATGAGGATTTAGCATCATTAAACACAATGGTCCTATCTGTGTGTGGGATGAAAGGAGGGAAGGGTGGAGAATATGAAGAATCCTAACTTGGAAGGCTAAGTAGGTCAGCATGCCATTCTCCAAGAAAGGGAGTTTGGGAAGAGGAACAAGTCTTTACTGGAAGGTTATAAATTTGGTTTAGGCAACTCTTTTAATGTCAATTATTTATTAGGCACAGAATAAGAGTTGTCTGTCTGTGGTCAGTGGAACTATGATTTAGTATTTAGAAGAGGTAAGATTTCAGAGAGAGTTTTTGGGGAGGGTTTCAGTATGGTCAAAAGTAGCAGAGAAGTCCCAGCCCCAGCGACACAGAAGACGGGTGATTTCTGCATTTCTGCTTGAGGTACCGGTTTCATCTCACTAGGGAGTGCCAAACAGCGGGTGCAGGACAGTTGGTGAAGCGCACTGTGCAGGAGCCGAAGCAGGGCGAGGCATTGCCTCACTCGGGAAGCGCAAGGGGTCAGGGAGTTCCCTTTCCTAGTCAAAGAAAGGGGAAACAGACGGCACCTGGAATATCGGGTCAGTCCCATCCTAATACTGCGCTTTTCCAAAGGGCCTGGAAAACGGCACACTAGGAGATTGTGTCCCGCACCTGGCTCGGAGGGTCCTATGCCCACGGAGTCTCGCTGATTGCTAGCATAGCAGTCTGAGATCAAGCTGCAAGGCGGCAGCGAGGCTGGGGGAGGGGCGCCCGCCATTGCCCAGGCTTGCTTAGGTAAACAAAGCAGCCAGGAAGCTCGAACTGGGTGGAGCCCACCACAGCTCAAGGAGGCCTGCCTGCCTCTGTAGGCTCCACCTCTGGGGGCAGGGCACAGACAAACAAAAACTCAGCAAGAACCTCCACAGACTTAAATGTCCCGGTCTGACTGACAGCTTTGAAGAGAGTAGTGGTTCTCCCAGCACGCAGCTGGAGATCTGAGAACGGACAGACTGCCTCCTAAAGTGGGTCCCTCACCCCTGAGCAGCCTAACTGGGAGGCACCCCCCCAGTAGGGTCAGACTGACACCTCATTCAACTGGGTACTCCTCTGAGACAAAACTTTCAGAGGAACTATCAGCTGAATTTGTGGTCTCACGAAAATCCGCTGTTCTGCAGCCACTGCTGCTGACACCCAGCCAAACAGGGTCTGGAGTGGACCTCTAGTAAACTCCAACAGACCTGCAGCTGAGGGTCCTGTCTGGTAGAAGGAAAACTAACAAACAGAAAGGACGTCAACACCAAAAACCCATCTGTACATCACCATCATCAAAGACAAAAAGTAGATAAAACCACAAAGATGGGGAAAAAACAGAGCAGAAAAACTGGAAACTCTAAAAAACAGAGCACCTCTCCTCCTCCAAAGGAACGCAGTTCCTCACCAGCAACGGAACAAAGCTGGATGGAGGATGACTTTGATGAGTTGAGAGAAGAAGGCTTCAGACGATCAAACTACTCTGAGCTACGAGAGGAAATTCAAAACAATAGCAAAGAAGTTAAAAACTTTGAAAAAAAATTAGAAGGATGGATAACTAGAATAACCAATGGAGAGAAGGGCTTAAAGGAGCTGATGGAGCTGAAAGCCAAGTTTCGAGAACTACGCGAAGATTGCAGAAGCCTCAGTAGCAGATGTGATCAACTGGAAGAAAGGGTATCACTGATGGAAGATGAAATGAATGAAATGAAGAGAGAAGGGAAGTTTAGAGAAAAAAGAATAAAAAGAAATGAACAAAGCCTCCAAGAAATTTGGGACTATGTGAAAAGACCAAACCTACGTCTGATTGGTGTACCTGAAAATGATGGGGAGAATGGAACCAAGTTGGAAAACACTCTGCAAGATATTATCCAGGAGAACTTCCCCAATCTAGCAAGGCAGGCCAGCATTCAGATTCAGGAAATACAGAGAACGCCACAAAGATACTCCTCGAGAAGGGCAACTCCAAGACACATAATTGTCAGATTCACCAAAGTTGAAATGAAGGAAAAAATGTTAAGGGCAGCCAGAGAGAAAGGTCGGGTTACCCACAAAGGGAAGCCCATCAGACTAACAGCTGATCTCTCAGCAGAAACTCTACAAGCCAGAAGAGAGTGGGGGCCGATATTCAACATTCTTAAAGAAAAGAATTTTCAACCCAGAATTTCCTATCCCGCCAAACTAAGCTTCATAAGTGAAGGAGAAATAAAATACTTTACAGACAAGCAAACGCTGAGTAATTTTGTCACCACCAGGCCTGCCCTAAAAGAGCTCCTGAAGGAAGCACTAAACATGGAAAGGAACAACCGGTACCAGCCACTGCAAAAACATGCCAAATTGTAAAGACCATCGAGGCTAGGAAGAAACTATAGCAACTAACGAGCAAAATAACCAACTAACATCATAATGACAGGATCAGATTCACACATAACAATATTAACCTTAAATGTAAATGGGCTAAATGCTCCAATCAAAAGACACAGACTGGCAAACTGGATAAGGAGTCAGGACCCATCAGTGTGCTGTATTCAGGAAACCCATCTCACGTGCAGAGACACACATAGACTCAAAATAAAGGGATGGAGGAAGATCTATCAAGCAACTGGAAAACAAAAAAAGGCAGGGGTTGCAATCCTAGTCTCTGATAAAATAGACTTTAAACCAACAAAGATCATAAGAGACAAAGAAGGCCATTACATAATGGTAAAGGGATCAATTCAACAAGAAGAGCTAACTATCCTAAATATATATGCACCCAACACAGGAGCACCCAGATTCATAAAGCAAGTCCTCAGTGACCTACAAAGGGACTTAAACTCCCACACAATAATAATGGGAGATTTTAACACCCCACTGTCAGCATTAGACAGATCAACGAGACAGAAAGTTAACAAGGATATCCAGGAATTGAACTCAGCTCTACATAAAGTGGACCTAATAGACATCTACAGAACTCTCCACCCCAAGTCAACAGAATATACATTTTTTTCAGCACCACACCACACCTATTCCAAAATTGACCACATAGTTGGAAGTAAAGCTCTCCTCAGCAAATGTAAAAGAACAGAAATTATAACAAACTGTCTCTCAGACCACAGTGCAATCAAACTAGAACTCAGGATTAAGAAACTCACTCAAAACCGCTCAACTACATGGAAACTGAACAACCTGCTCCTGAATGACTATTGGGTACATAATGAAATGAAGGCAGAAATAAAGATGTTCTTTGAAACCAACGAGAACAAAGACACAACATACCAGAATCTCTGGGACACATTCAAAGCAGTGTGTAGAGGGAAATTTATAGCACTAAATGCCCACAAGAGAAAGCAGGAAAGATCCAAAATTGACACCCTAACATCACAATTAAAAGAACTAGAAAAGCAAGAGCAAACACATTCAAAAGCTAGCAGAAGGCTAGAAATAACTAAAATCAGAGCAGAACTGAAGGAAATAGAGACACAAAAAACCCTTCAAAAAATTAATGAGTCCAGGAGCTGGTTTTTTGAAAAGGTCAACAAAATTGATGGACCGCTAGCAAGACTAATAAAGAAGAAAAGAGAGAAGAATCAAATAGATGCAATAAAAAACGAAAAAGGGGATATCACCACCGATCCCACAGAAATACAATCTACCATCAGAGAATACTACAAACACCTCTATGCAAATAAACTAGAAAATCTAGAAGAAATGGATAAATTCCTCGACAAATACACCCTCCCAAGACTAAACCAGGAAGAAGTTGAATCTCTGAATAGACCAATAACAGGTTCTGAAATTGTGGCAATAATCAATAGCTTACCAACCAAAAAGAGTCCAGGACCTGATGGATTCACAGCTGAATTCTACCAGAGGTACAAGGAGGAACTGGTACCATTCCTTCTGAAACTATTCCAATCAATAGAAAAAGAGGGAATCCTCCCTAACACATTTTATGAAGCCAGCATCATCCTGATACCAAAACCTGGCAGAGACATAACCAAAAAAGAGAATTTCAGACCAATATCCTTGATGAACATTGATGCAAAAATCCTCAATAAAATACTGGCAAACCGAATCCAGCAGCACATCAAAAAGCTTATCCACCATGATCAAGTGGGCTTCATCCCTGGGATGCAAGGCTGGTTCAACATACGCAAATCAATAAATGTAATCCAGCATATAAACAGAACCAAAGACAAAAACCACATGATTATCTCAATAGATGCAGAAAAGGCCTTTGACAAAATTCAACAACCCTTCATGCTAAAAACTCTCAATAAATTAGGTATTGATGGGACGTATCTCAAAATAATAAGAGCTATCTACGACAAACCCACAGCCAATATCATACTGAATGGGCAAAAACTGGAAGCATTCCCTCTGAAAACTGGCACAAGACAGGGATGCCCTCTCTCACCGCTCCGTTTCAACATAGTGCTGGAAGTTCTGGCCAGAGCAATCAGGCAGGAGAAGGAAATAAAGGGTATTCAATTAGGAAAAGAGGAAGTCAAATTGTCCCTGTTTGCAGATGACATGATTGTATATCTAGAAAACCCCATTGTCTCAGCCCAAAATCTCCTTAAGCTGATTAGCAACTTCAGCAAAATCTCAGGATACAAAATCAATGTACAAAAATCACAAGCATTCTTGTACACCAATAATAGACAAACAGAGAGCCAAATCATGAGTGAACTCCCATTCACAATTGCTTCAAAGAGAATAAAATACCTAGGAATCCAACTTACAAGGGATGTGAAGGACCTCTTCAAGGAGAACTACAAACCACTGCTCAATGAAATAAAAGAGGATACAAACAAATGGAAGAACATTCCATGCTCATGGGTTGGAAGAATCAATATCGTGAAAATGGCCATACTGCCCAAGGTCATTTATAGATTCAATGCCATCCCCATCAAGCTACCAATGACTTTCTTCACAGAATTGGAAAAAACTACTTTAAAGTTCATATGGAACCAAAAAAGAGCCCGCATCGCCAAGTCAATCCTAAGCCAAAAGAACAAAGCTGGAGGCATCACACTACCTGACTTTAAACTATACTACAAGGCTACAGTAACCAAAACAGCATGGTACTGGTACCACAACAGAGACATAGATCAATGGAACAGAACAGAGCCCTCAGAAATGATGCCGCATAGCTACAACTATCTGATCTTTGACAAACCTGACAAAAACAAGAAATGGGGAAAGGATTCCCTATTTAATAAATGGTGCTGGGAAAACTGGCTAGCCATATGTAGAAAGCTGAAACTGGATCCCTTCCTTACACCTTATACAAAAATTAATTCAAGATGGATTAAAGACTTATATCTTAGACCTAAAACCATTAAAATCCTACAAGAAAACCTAGGCAATACCATTCAGGACATAGGCGTGGGCAAGGACTTCATGTCTAAAACACCAAAAGCAATGGCAACAAAAGCCAAAATCGACAAATGGGATCTCATTAAACTAAAGAGCTTCTGCACAGCAAAAGAAACTATCATCAGAGTGAACAGGCAACCTACAGAATGGGAGAAAATTTTTGCAACCTACTCATCTGACAAAGGGCTAATATCCAGAATCTACAATGAACTCAAACAAATTTACAAGAAAAAAACAAACAACCCCATCAAAAAGTGGGCAGAGGACATGAACAGACACTTCTCAAAAGAAGACATTTATGCAGCCAAAAAACACATGAAGAAATGCTCATCATCACTGGCCATCAGAGAAATGCAAATCAAAACCACAGTGAGATACCATCTCACACCAGTTAGAATGGCCATCATTAAAAAATCAGGAAACAACAGGTGCTGGAGAGGATGTGGAGAAATAGGAACACTTTTACACTGTTGGTGGTACTGTAAACTAGTTCAACCATTGTGGAAGTCAGTGTGGCGATTCCTCAGGGATCTCGAACTAGAAATACCATTTGACCCAGCCATCCCATTACTGGGTATATACCCAAAGGACTATAAATCATGCTGCTATAAAGACACATTCACACGTATGTTTATTGCGGCACTATTCACAATAGCAAAGAGTTGGAACCAACCCAAATGTCCAACAACGATAGACTGGATTAAGAAAATGTGGCACATATACACCATGGAATACTATGCAGCCATAAAAAATGATGAGTTCGTGTCCTTTGTAGGGACATGGATGAAACTGGAAAACATCATTCTCAGTAAACTATCGCAAGGACAAAAAACCAAACACCGCATGTTCTCACTCATAGGTGGGAATTGAACAATTAGAACTCATGGACACAGGAAGGGGAACATCACACTCCGGGGACTGTTGTGGGGTGGGGGGAGGGGGGAGGGACAGCATTAGGAGATACACCTAATGCTAAATGACGAGTTAATGGGTGCAGGAAATCAACATGGCACATGGATACATATGTAACAAACCTGCACATTGTGCACATGTACCCTAAAACCCTAAAGTATAATAAAAAAAAAAAAAAGTAGCAGAGAAATCTAGGAAGATAATACAGAATACAACTCATATGAAATTGGCAATTAGGGATGGTTGCAGATAATTTTCAAGAGCAAAGCCAGTGGTGGTATGGTAGAAAATACTTTAGTTGAATGACTGGAAGTTGGTGTGGTAGACACTGCTAATATTGCAAATATCTCCTCTCCAAGTCTTTGTCAATAGATCCTTGGTTTTATTCAAAGGGCCATCAGCAGCTAGGGATGACCATGTGAGATATTTGTGGTCAATGAGACATATGTAGAATTCTGTTGGAGATTTCTGGGAAAGTTTGTGGATCTTGACAGGCATTACTTCTTTTCATTTTTCCTCTTTACTCTTCCTGCTTCTTCTGTCCCAGAATACTATATGAGACAACAAAGATGACAATGATTGTCTACACATTTAGGGTGATGAGAAAGATAGCACTGTGGAGCCCTGAACTGATTCTGACCAATCTGCCTCTAGAGACCTTCTTTTGTAAGTCAAACAAACTGTTGAATAGCTTTAATCAGATAACCTAGGGCTTTATTAGCTGGGTGTCTTTTCATGATCAGAAACTAAATCCTCAAGTTGGTATTAAACCTGGCCATTGACAACAAGGAGTCTCAGAGACTTAAAGTTGAAGGCAAGATCCACTTGCCATCCATTTATTAATTATTCTATGGACACTGACATCAAAATAGTTTGGGGTAGCTCTAAAAATGCAAATGCCAGGTCATACCTATAGACTAACTGCATCGGACTATCTGGGAATGGAGCCCGGAAATCTACTTTTAATGCACTGAAGTTTGAGAAATACAGCATAGATTATGATTCTTCTATGCCACTTTCAGATTCATGCATGTTCGCTATACTACGTGCAGCCCGTGAAAGTGAGTTTGTGTCATTCCCCTGGGGATGGATGGTTATGCCTATATCTGGATAAGTTAAAGAAACAATTAAAGAGCTAATTGGAAAGCTAGTCATTAGAAAAGTCAGGCTTGGATGCTGACATGCTCTAGGTTGATTCTATAATACATAACATCAATACCTAGTGCCTTTCAAATCTGTGAAGGAATGGGAGATCTTGAGGGCTACTGAATAACTGAAGGGAAAACAATTAGGGTGTGAATCTTTTCCTCTCCCTCCTCATTGAGCCCACAGGCACAGGCACATGTGATATCTCTGGGGAAAGGAGTAAGAAATATTCCTATAGAGATAAGGAAGGGTGGGGGGAAGATTGGAGTTCAAAGTAAAGTTGGATAGTTTCATCATCTATGTTTTCAGCAATTAGTCAAGTCTTCACACCACTCTATAGTTCTTGTTTGGGTCACTAGACTATTATTATATGTTTCCACCTGCCATTTTAATTTTAAGTAACTTAGCAGATTTTTTTTCTTCTTATGTTAACACAGGTAACATCTAGCAAGCAGTTTACATTGACCCTGTACAACAACCAAAAGTGGATAAAGTTTTGACTCGTTTATTTGTAGTTTCTTTCTTTGAACATGGAGTCTCTGAAGAGATTTTTTTTCCAGTATGGTATGTTGTCCAAATGAAAATATTCTGCAAAGTAATGACATAAGGATAAAACCAAGATAAAGAGCTGACATCATTATGTTTGACAGAGCATATACAGGACTTATTCTGAAATTGAAATGATCAAAACTAACCCCATGAAAAAATGCAAACACTCAAAGGTTGTATGAAAATATACATAAACCAAATTTGTAAAGCAATACTAATGACATTTTTTAAAAAGCAAATTCCCTCTAAAAAGACTCATCAGCTCCACTGTAGTCCAAAAGCTTGTTGGGTGGCAGAAATGATGATGATTAAAATCTGAGACATCAGCAAAACTCTTTTACATCTTCAAAAATGTGAAAACAAACCTTAAGGCAAAATGCTAAAAATAGGCTCATTTTGGTGAAATGAAGCTGTTTGAATGAATAAAATTAATAGTTTTTATCTAAACCATCTGTGGTGTGAAATGGGAAGTCATATAGAAAAGTCCTTAAAGATTTCTGATCGCTCTACATTAGAAAGGAGAAGGGGTGGAGAAAAAAATGGGGTCTCTTTCTATCTCTCTGGGAATTAACAAAGTGATCAGCAAAGTGAAGCTGCAGGCCAGCTTGCTCTGGCTGCAGGCAATCTGGCTTTTCCAGCTGTCCAGAAGTCGAAGGTAAATGTTCTGAAAACACAAGACCACAATCATTTCAGTAACTACCAATAGGTAGTATAAAGTAACAGATTGTCCTGGAAGTAAAGAAAGAAAGGAAGAGAGAGAGAAAGAGAGAGGGGGACCTAAACTCCCAGAGACTTAGTACTATAAAGGACTGTCACTTCTGTTATGTTGGTCTCCTGAAACCACATCATGAAACCATATGTTAAAAATGACCCAACTCAACAGCTAGAATGGCTTTGTAGGTATGAGTATTTTGTAATAGTACCCGGAAATTGCAGTTTCATTTAGACACATTGTTCTTTCTTTTGTTCATGTATGAAACTCTTGCTAAGACCAGATTTAGGTTTCTGTGGGTCTATCTTGATAAAAAACAAAAACAAAGCAAAATATGAAATACCCCTGAATTGGTTCCAAATTTGTAGAGAGATGAATTCTGAGGGTTTTCCTCAGGCTGGAGAAACCAGATAGTCCTCGCAAAGGCAAATCTAGTAGGATAAAAGTACAGGCTGCTTTTATACAGGACAATTACTAGACGTCTACGCATTATACCAAGACGTTAGGTTTCTGGAGGGACTTTACTCATGGACCACAAGCAACGGGGATAAGTTCACTGGTTTTTGGGTAATCATAGTGGGGTCCCAGCAGTTTGTCAAGGACCCCTCACTTAATTCATAGGCTTTATCAGATTCAGTCTTGGAATTGGTATACCCCTTCATCTCCCACACTTAGTTAACTCATCTGAATAATCAAATAATTACAGGCCAATGGGAAGCAACCAAACTTATAAAAGAGCTATGAAGAGTAAGTGTGCCACATGCTGTCCTACAAAGTGTGATAGGAATACATGTAAGTGATTTTTTTCCCTGCCCCTACCCTGGCCTTTCTTTGATTCTATTTAAAGCAGTATTGAGGTTTTTTGGGATTAAAGGTTGAAGATGTAGTCTTGTAATTTGATTAGCAACGATGTGCTTTAAATCCAGTGATAGAACTCTTGCTTTGCTGTAAGGTCTGAGGTACCTTTGGAGCAAGTAAGAGGGTGTATTTCTGTACAATCTGGCACTTGGCCTGATTTCTCAGTGTGAGCAGCCTCTGCAGAGAGAGTTCTTGCCCCAGAAAATGACCACAGTGCCCTTAAGCCCAGGGCTATTTTAGAACTCAGAACACTCAACGACTTATGGTCACAGATTAATTTTTAAGTAAATTCTGTCCTCTTGATTTTTCTTTGCTCACAGCCTGGGCTTCAGAGCCAGACTCAGTGGGGCTGAGGCAAACATACACCTTTCTTGTGTTCTCAATGTCTATAGTCACTTCATTTCTCTGACTGTAAGTGCTGAATTAGTGTTATTTCTCATCCCACTACCACCCCCCATTGTGATATGTGGAAAGGACCGGAGAGACAGCTTTAGGGTGCTCATGGTGGAAAGTGACATATTCAGGGACGAGCGGATGGCTCGTTTGTCTGTACCTTGGAATCTGGCTGGATTTGATCCTGATTCAAATGTCAAGCATCAGAGTGCATCAACAGCAGAGACATCAAAATGAAGTTATTTAAAAGTTAAACGTTGGTAAACACCTGCTTGAAATGTCTTTGTAGACAGCTTAGCTTCTAAGCCACCTCCCTCCTTCCCCCAACCCCATGCCTTAGAGTGTAATGGAAAGTGCCGGCAGAGAAAGGGTTAAGAGATAACAATGTCCTTTTGCATCTGCTCTGACAACTTAGTCCAGCCTGATGCAATGCAAAAAGCCTGAGATTAATCCCCGCAAAAGCAGTCATATTGGAAAGGCTAATGTGACTTTCACCACGACACTGGGCCCTTTGTAGTCTGATGTTTAATTCCATTGGAATGTTATTCTTTCCATTGCTTTTCTGACTATACTTGGATTTGAAACTACCAGGTCTTATTCCAGTACAAAACTCAATCTGTCTTGTCTTTAACAGACTTCAAAACATCCAAATCTGTTTTATTCTACAGGTTTCCACTGAATCAAAAAGCAAGGTGCATGCTTTGCCAAGTAAGTGGCTTGTCCTCCTTCAGAGTTCTTGGGAGAAATCCCAATTCCAATGCTAAAGATGAATGGCCACTACTGAACTTCTCAGCATCCCACTGTGGGGTCTTTTCCCAGCTACATGGCAGATATGGCATGTGCCTGGCCTGAAGAAACAAAACATTAATTTTGGAATTCTGATGGCTTTAAACCTTTGATCATCACTTTCTAACTGTCTTTAAAACATTTTGCCTACAACAGTTGCAAGCTGTGGTTTTTTTGTCTGTGTGAGGTGACTAACAGTGCTACCGCTACCGCTCTCTATGTGGGGAATGTATTCATCTAGCACCCAAAACCATCTACTGGCTTCCGGCACCTCTTATCAGCTAAGCCATCAGCCCTGAGCTGACATTTCAGCATTTAGAAGCTCCCTACCCCCACCAGAAGTAAGTGACAGGAGGAGAAAAAAGCTCATTTGGCAATAGTTTGCTTTTGCTGTTTGGCCTGGAGAAAGACATTCGGAGTGGTAGAAGATTGTTTAGGAACAGCTGGCGAGCACCAGGGTGTGAGGCTGATTTTCAGATATGACAGCCACTTACAGGAATGCTGCCAGATACAGCTGTTTAAAAGCCTTAATAAACAGCAAGTCAATACTAATCTTTGCCAAATTAATCTTTTCCCTGACAGCCCATCAGAGCAATTATGTTTGGGCTTATTGTAAACATACAATTGTCAAACAGGGACGCTCCAGACTTTAAAATACTGTAGTTTGGTTCATACTCTTTCTTTAGAATGGTATTTTTGTTTTCTCTGTAGTATCGTAAGTATTTCCATTTTATTTTCTAGTCACTGTTCTTTTCTTCTGGCCTCATGTCAGTGTGAATAAAATTTCACTTTCAAATGTCTTTGCTAGCAAGCTGTTAATAAAACGTGAAATGATTCCTGCTGGTGGGCTTCATTAATTAGGCGCAACTCTGACCGTGCTGAAATATAACAGGTCATTGTTCTCAGTTGTCTCCCATCCGGGAACAAGAACTTCATCTTCACTTCTTCTCATCTACTACATTGCAGGCTGGTGCTGGATACAAACAACAAGATGTTTGGCTAAGCATGAAATGAGAAGGCAAAGTCTAATCTCTCTGTGTACACGTAGATTGCCAAGTGTGTCCAACGGGGGTTTGAAGTTACCTCTTCCTCCCGCGGCTCCCAGCCTTCCTCCTCCGTGGTTGGTGAGGTTAGGGGGCTCCCCATCCCCTTTCTCCAAGCAATGGTCTCGTGTACAGATTTGGAGGCTTTTTTTTTTTTTTGTAAGGAAAGGTTTTCCACACTGGGAAATGGTTCCAAATAAAAGTAGAGAAATCGCCTTTGAAAATCCTAAAAAATAGAACCAGGAAATACAGTCTTTTCCTTGCTTCACCAAGTCATACTAACACTTGGTAATTAGAAAAAAAGAAATTCAGTATCCTGTTCATCAATAGTTTAATTTAGAATCCATGAAACTTGTCTCCTGAATGTTCTCTCTTGTGTTTGACACCCTACATGTCTAGCACCTCTTTTCTCCCTTCTTATTTTCTTGGTGAGACGAGTGTGTATTAGATCTTTTACTTTTGTCACAAATAGAAAAGCTCTTGTTCAACTATGTAGGCCAAAAAAAATATGGGATAACTCATTTTGAAATTCTTTCAATCTTTTTGTAACCCTAGGTTTTTAATGAAACATTTGCATCTTCACTCCTAATGCTTGCCTGTAATATTCAATTCCCATCTATATTTAAAGAGCCTTTAAATCATCAAGAAAACACCATACAATTCCTGTTGAGGATAATTGGTGATGTTTTATTGATCTTTCTATCATTGAATTTTTTGTGCACCTACTGTGTGCTACGACATTCCAAGTTGTTTTGGAGATAAGGAAATTGCTGAATTTCCGGCAGACAAAGACATTTGTACCATGGGGTGACTCACATGAATTCAACCATTAAGTGGAAGGGTGACTTAGATTTAGAGGTTAAACTCATGATATGAATTTTTCACCTTGTCTTGGCACTATTTCAATATTTAATAATCAGCAAAAGAGATGGAATTTCTGTTTCTATCCCTTCTTGAAAATAACAATTATGGCTGGACATGGTGGCTCATGCTTATAATCCCAGAACTTTTGGGAGGCTGAGCCACGTGGATCGCTTGAGCCCAGGAGTTTGAGACCAGCCTGGGCAACATGGCAAAACCCTGTCACTGCAAAATATAGAAAAAAATTAGCCAGGCGTGTTGGCATGCACCTGTGGTCCCAGCTACTTGGGAGGCTGCAGTGGGAGAATTGGTTGAGCCCAGGAGGTGGAGGTTGTGGTGAGCCAAGATTGTGCCACTGCACTCCAGCCTGGGTGACACAGTGAGGCCCTGTCCCCAGAAAATAAATAAAGAAAGAAATAAATAAAAAGAAAAAGAAAAAGAAAAAAAAGAAAATGACAATTATGAGTAGAACAAGAAAATGTAGGTCAAATCTCTGTTTAACGGATAAACATGAGGACTTCTATGTTTAACAAAAACTTTCTGTTCCAGCAGATAACCTATTTATTACAAATGTTCACATGAATTTTTTACCATAACAAAGAAATATGAATGGCTACTGGGATTTACTGGTAATTTAAAATATTCCTTGTTTAATATAACATACCTGTCTAGGACTCATTCTAAAAGTGGGGTACCTTGTAAACAAACATAATTGATTATTCCTTTGAGCATTTTCTCCTAGAACTTTGTAAAGTACTTCTAATTCCATTTGAAATTTCATATCAAGTTATAGTCAAAACCCCATTGTCTCTAATTCCCACACCTTTTGGTTGAACCATATGAAATTACCATTTTGTAGATAAAACAGGTCAAATATTAGCAATTTCATATGGTTCAATCTAATCACTTTTCCAATGAGTGGGACAACTCTTTTGCAAAGGGCAAGAGATCCATAGAAAAGGGATTGGTTGTTGATGTGCTAATTTTAAGTCACGCATTCATAAGTTTAAGACATATCTTAGTAATGAATCTGAGCCAGAGTATACGTTGACCCTTGATTAACAAGGGTTTGAAGCAAGCGAGTCCACTTATGTGCAAATTTTCTTTTGTCTCTGCCACATCTGAGACAGCGAGACTAACCCCCTTCTTCCTCCTCCTCCTCAGCCTATGCAATATGAAGAAGAGGATGAAGACCTTTATGATAATCCACTTCCACTTATTGACACTAGTCAATAACATTTATTTCTCTTCTTTATGATTTTCTTAATAACATTCGCTTTTCTCCAGCTTACTTTAAGAATATAATACATAAAACATAGAAAATATGTGTCACTCAACTGATTATGTTATCAGTAAGGCTTCTCCTCAACAATAGGCTATTAGCAGCTAAGTTTTGTGGGGGTCAAAGTTGCATGGACATTTTCAACTGCGTGGGTGTGGGGAGGAGTTGGTGCCCCCACCCCTGCATTGTTTGAGGGTTGACTGTATTGCTTTGGTGGCCACGGCTTCCTATGGACTGCTTGTGGTCTATGCAGACAGGCCTCTTTGCCTTTAACACAAATAATAAAAATAATCACAGAGACCAACTTCATCCTTGGCTATGTTCACTAATTTGACTAACTGGAAGTTATTATTAGACTCATTTTGCCTTATCAACTTGGTCACATTTGAATGGGAATCGGGATTTTCGAATTATTCTTTCCTAATCATTTCTCGATTATGTTAGAGACACAACTCAACCCACTCCTACACACTCTCGCAATTTTTTCTTTTTCTAATCAGCTATAATTTTGGTTTTGGTGTGTCGGTGAAGAAATCTGCTGTTCCACAGTGTTGCTGTTATCTCTCAGAATGACTTTACTGGTGGTCCTGGAAATCTTTGGAGTGCTTCAGCAGAGAACTCGGTGTGCACTCCCACTGTTCCTCTCAGCTCCAAGCTCCAAGCCAGGGCCTGGGCTACTGTGCCCGGGGTGGATTCTGGCCTTCTGAAAGATGGGGATTTCCTAGGCAACAGCTCACTATACTAGAGCCTCAGGTTAGTGAGAGGGCATTCTCAGAGTTTCAGGAAAGAACGTCTGTGGCCATGGCAGCCATTAACCCCCACTCTGCCCGATCACTTCCACCATAAAATTTATTTGGGATTTCTCATCTGACTAGGCTTGCTTTTTAGAGACTGATGGATCGCCAGATAGAATACGGTCACGCATAATAACAGTTTTATTGATGATGTGTTTTCTTTTATTTACATTTGTTTTTACTGTATTTGGTATTGAATTTCAACACTCTCTACCCTGGTTGCACAGCTGCTCTAGAAAAGCTGTAAACAACACAGCACTGAGCTTTCCTGCACAAACCGCCTGTCAAAGTCAAAGCTGCTCATTCTCCTCCCCGTAATTACCTTCTCAGTTTAGACTTAATGCAAGTGACATTTTTCCTTTATCATAATATAATAAATAAAAGACATTAGTTAATTAGTAGTGCTGGTATATTTCTAAAATACTAAACAGACAAACAATAAACTGTGAACTTAATCACATGAGTTCTTATACAGTTTCAAGACAGGAAAATTAGAGCTCTCAGCTACAGTCATTTTAATAATCACATGGATCTGCATTATTTATTAGTTATTACATGCTCAAGTGATTCAAGGTTGTACAATGCCTAAAATCATTCCAAAGCAAGCATACCTTTTGTCTGTTTAATTCTGAGTTGATTACACAATGCATATATTTGTATTTAGTTAAACTGCTAAATTTATTTCACATGTTCCAAGAAAGAGACATCAGCCATTCTCTTGGTTTCCAACCAGACTAACTTTCTTGATATGATCCCCTAAAAAGGACTAATCTGCTAGCTTTTTCTTTTTTTTAATGTGAAAGCTATGCAAGCCCTCAGGCAGATTCTCAAGCACTTTTGGTTCCCTAGCAAATCTCTGGTACCTTAAGAATTCTCTTGGAAGACCCAGGAATTCTGGAAAGAGCAGTAGCTTGTAGAGGCACAAAAGACAGCAAGAATCTCAATTTCTATCAACAGCTTTCAAATTCGGATGGCTTTCCCTTTTCTTTTGCTGTCTGGTTACTCACCTTTCATTTTTAGATGCTTCCCTTTCACTTCTTCCAGCCCCTAGTTCAATTCTTAAACGCTTTCTGGATTTTGTGAAAAGCATGCAGCTTGAGGAAGTTTGGTTTGACTTTTACTTTTTTGCGGGGAAAGGGAGGGGTGGTTCAGAATTGACTAGAACCAGCTGAGAACCAAGAAGCAACCTTTTTAAGATAGAGGACCTGTCTGTTTGTTTAGTCTTGGAGCTTGTGTGACTTGGAGGGCAATTCTGTTATGTTATATGAAGAAATAAAGTTCTTAAATATAATAGTTTTTTGTTTGCATCAACCAAAGAAATGCAGAAATAAGGACTGGTTACTTTAATTTGCTGCTAAATGAGAAGCAGGTTTGGCTTTATTCATGTTACTATAAAAACTAAATAATAAAGTATTCACACCAAGCGTGAATTTTTTTTTTTTTTGCCAGCAAAAGTTAAAACATCAAAGAAACCTCTTTCAAATACTAACAAATTTACTTACAAACACCTATATTTATTATTTCATAAATAGGCGCAACAGGTTCCATAAAAAAAGATTAAATACAGACACAGTATGAAGAAACAATAAGACAGAGCCATATGTAAAGGTTATAATTTAGCTGTTTCCAATCTGTTTCTGCATCTAATAAAATACCAGGTAAGCATTTGGCAGTTTTATACACAAAAGGACTTAAATGACATTTACTAACCATTACACAAAAAGTGATACAAAAAAGCAATTTTTCTGCAGTACAAAATAAATGTGTTTGCGCTTCCCTTAATACTAGTTTCTTTTTGTCTGATCAATGAGACAAAGCCAATTTGTTTTTAAATTAAAATCACTTGGGAATACTTTTTATTTTCAAATATTTTGAAAATATAGAACTATTAGTCAGTTGTTTTAAAAACGAAGTAAAAATATGAATGTTTGCCAATTTAACCCCTATTGTGAAATCAATAAACTGGAATGAGCCAGTTTCAATTACAATTTAGCTACAAAAACATTCACATTTTATACTCTAGGAGAGTGTAACATAGATGCTATTTACAAACTTGCTATGACTGCTACATCAAGCCATTTAAAAAGTCTTTAGTAGTTTCATATAAACACCCATTATGAAAACCAATGGAAAATCCAGGACTTTTATCCGAGACATCTACAGTTGCTAAGGCAGTTACTAGAGCGCAGCACTTCACAGCAAAAAACCAACATAAAATCTGAATGGTCCAAATTTCCTTCAGGGAAGAGGAAAAACAATGTCCATAAAGGATTAAAAAAAAAATAAAGAAGCATGACTATTTCTTCCAGAGTGGGTGACCCACAAGCTCAAATGGTCCTAAGTGCTTAGCAACTTGTATTTTCTAATAAAATGGAGAACTGCCTTGACCGTACAAAGCAATCCATGGTGAAAACACTTCCCTGAATTCCTCAGTGGAAAGAAGAGGTGTTCAGATTCTCAAGTAAGGTACAGTGCTTTGTCCCTCTGCATGCCCCTGTAGGAAGAGAGAGAGAAAAAAAAAACAGTTCCTTGTTACAAGGCAACCTGTTCTACAGGTGAAAATGGGGGGATAGATGGCTTTGAATTATTTGCTCCAGCTTGAGTTGTTCACTGGGAAACTGCAATTAGTTAACCTACATCTGAAGTGAGAAGTGAGCTAAAGGCATTTGTTCTTGGAAGAGCTAGAAGACTGCTTAACAATTTCTGGTGTCTTCTGCCTTCATGAACGTGAAACTATCCCGGATCATGTTTTTGGAAGCAAGAAAACGATCAACTAGGGATGATATGCATGCTATGAGCGCTGTCCACCACCAGGTGGCGATGACCGGCCGCTTACCCACTACTGCAGTAGTCGTTATTCCAGTCCACTGGCTGTGGGGGAGGGTTTCTGCACCCCGAACGCACATACTCCATTGCCTGGGTGACAACTTGTGCAGCTGTAGATGTAGGATTGATAATAGTCTGATAGTCGGGTTGAAGAGTAAATCCCTGAAAGGGAAAGCAAGTCCGCAAATAAGGATCAAAATGCATTTTAAGAAGAAAAGCACCTAAATATTTATTCATTCTTTGCAGACACACTAGGCCCCTTGCTTCTGTCTCTGCAAGGGCAAGCCTGTCGGAAGAGCCCAGAAAATTTAAAACAAAGGTAGAAAAGAAATGCCCACAAGTCCATTCTTCTTACCTTTCCTTCATTTAGCCATGTGTCAGAAAACCTTTAATTATACCCTTGAGCAGATAAATTGAATTGAGAAACAATTTCAAATATAGAGGAGCCAACTCAATCAAAACAAAGGGAGAAGAGGGCCTAAACCCCTCAAAGTTTATGTTTTCTATCAAACCTAAGGATACATTAATAGTTAATCCCCAGAATATGCAACAGAATCTTTTTTGAAGGATTCAGGCAGCAGGTGGCTGAGTGTTTTATTAGACTACACCTATTCACATATTGTTCTCAAACCTCTTTTTCTTCATTCAGTCACAAAGGGACCATCTGCTTCTTCTTTTATTTGTATTTCTCTCTCAGCTAAAAAATTTCAGCCAAAGCTTTTTAACAGTTGTTGGACTAATATAGGGAAAAGAGATGCAAAGCAACTTGCCATTGCAAAACACAGGGAGGGAAAAGTGTACCACAGAGCAAATATTTTTTAATTGAAAAGTCTATTAACTGGCAAACAATAATCAGACTTCAGGAAGATTCTTCTAATACACTGGCATGGTGAAGTGTTGACTTTTAATCCTAGCAAAGCTATTAAAAATTCAGGGACAGAATCTCTGAAGTATATAGCTATATCTGGTAAACAAAAAGCATTCTACACTAAGATTTATTTTTAGCTTCTCTGGTGAATTCAAGAGCAACATAAGCAAGCTTTTCTGGAAATGACCAAAAAGGCAACTTGATTAATCTCATGATTGTCTCTGAAGCAGATTCCATCCATGATTTTTAACCACTAAGAAATCAAGAGATTGAAAAAGAAACCATTCTCTATTTACTTGGAGAAAGCTTTTGAAGGCATAATATTGTTGAATTTTCACACTTTTAAAGAACTCAGCAGGATGACAGGAGGATTGATTTTTAACTAGGGATACCTCCTTAGACTTTTATTCATGTTTGAGTGTCCCTCGTGTAAAGACTCGAAGGCACCTATTACCAAATATTCTCATTTCTCATTATTCAGTTTTAGATAGTAAGTTTATTTCTTATTCAAATGATAAAGACTTCAAGCCAACATCACCACTGATTCCCACACAAACTGTGGACAAAGACAAAACTCTGAATGATTGGAGACAAATCACTGAAAAATGGAGAATTCAACCAGATTGGTTACTTGATCTCACACAGACTAGAAGAAATTCACAGCTTGTTTACGGAAAATAAGTTTGTCTATGTAGATGTGACCTGTTCCTCAAGCTGTAAATATCTTCCAAAATATTTCCCTAGTGTCTAGTTAGATGCTGGGCGAAGGGCAGGAGAAAACTCTTGAGAGGAGCTTTGTCTTGGCTTCCTTTATTCAGCCTCATCACAAGGCTGCTGTAAGCATCTTGAGATCAGAGAGTGTTTCAAATACGTACTGGGTATTCTCAGGGCCTAGCCTATAATAGTGGCTCAATAAATCATGTTTTTCATAAGCAAAGTTTATTGCAGACTGTTTGATGCTACTGTTGGAAAGGTGCAGGGTATATAAGTGATTAAATGTCAAGGATTTCCTATCTTTTTGTTGTTGTTAGAGACCGGGTCTTGCTCTGTCACCCAGAATGGAGTGCAGTGGCATGATCACAGCTCACTGCAGCCTCAAACTCCTAGACTAATGCAACCCTTATGCCTTGGCCTTCCAGGTAGCTAGAACTACAGGTGTGTGCCACTATGCCTGGCTAATTTAAATTTATTTATTTATTTTTTGTAGAGATAGAGACTTGCAATGTTGCCCAGGCTAGTCTTGAACTCTAGGGCGCAAGCAATCCTCTTACCTTGGTCTCCTAAAGTGCTGGGATTGTGGGCATGAGCCATTGTAGTCAGCTGCTATCTTTTTAGTGTAAAGTTCTCCATATTGGATTTTTGTTTTGTTTTGTTTTTGAGACAGGCTCTTGCTCTGTCACCCAGGCTGGAGTGCAATGGCACCATCTCGGCTCACTGCAGTCTCGACCTCCTGGGCTCAAGCGATCCTTCCACCTCAACCTCCCAAGTAGCTGGGACTACAGGTGCTGCCATTATGCCTTGCTAAATTTTTTTTGGTGTGCATGTATGTGTTGTAGAGACATAGTTTCGCCATATTTCCCAGGCTCATTTCCAATTCCTGGGTTAAGGCGATCCTCCCACCGTGGCCTCCCAAAGTGCTGGGATTACGGGAGTGAGCCACCATGCTCGGTCTCCATATTGGTGTTTTACACCGTTGACAAAATGCAACCTAAAAGGAAAAAAGTCTCAAAAAAGAAGTAGTCGAGAATATATTGACTTAGTTGACGGTGTGGAAACATATGAAAAAGCAAAACACAAGCACAAATAAACAAATAAACCCAGCAACCACACGAGAACACCCACCCCCTTTCGCTGCCCTTCCCCACACAAAGACAACAGAAACCGCCATTTTTTTTCCCCATCCAATGAAAATAGTTCCTCAGGTTGTAAGAAAACATTATTAGTTTAAGATTCAATGAGTGACTTCAGTTTACAAAACCAAAATTATGTGTTAGCTACCAAGTTCAAAGATTTAAACTTCAGCTAACTTCAACGTCTATTTTAAGATCACTAATATCAAAACAAGGACCTAGAAAAATACAAGCAAAGCCTGAAGTAATATTATTTCACATTATTTTACTTTCTTTCAATTTAGAAAATGACACATTCCTCTGAACACTATAAAAAGAGATGCTGAGGTCAAATGTAGCACTCAGTAAATATTGATTATTGGTGTAAATATGAAACAACATGATGATACACATTTTTTGAAAAAGTGTTTGCTTAGTAGTCTAATTAAACAAGACTGAATATTTTGCATTTTAATACTCAGGAGAAAAATCACCAACTGTTTTGTAGCATGCCTGGAATTTTAAATTTCATTTTCTGGTGCCAGATTGAAATAAAAATAGGAAACATGATAAAGATTAATTTGATGTCAGAAGGGACATTTGCTCTTTAATTAGATTTCTGCAGCCCTCGCAGTTTTGTTGTGCCACCAGAGCAAGTCCGAAAAAGCCTGCAGCACAACCAAACAGTGATCCTCATATCCACACTTTACTGGGAACTAATTTCATTTCCTGCCTGTCTGGAGAGGTATTTTCAACAGGCATCAGTGTTTTTGTCTTCACAACTGATTTATTCATCAATCTCAATGTGATTTTTTTAAAACCTTTAAATTACACCCAAATCCTAAAGCAGCTGTTTATTACACAAGGAAATTGAAAATCTGTCTGTGTGATATCATACAAAGATTTTTTCTTAAGGTTATAAAGGAAGTTGACAGATATTAATGATTTTTTTCTCTTGACCTCATTCGACAATCTCGTGAGCAGAAGAAAAGGAAGAAAATGACAAAAAAAGCAGGTCCACAGTTTCAGTGTATAAAACATTATTCTAGAAAAAAATGAAACTGTTATTCCTGGTGGACTACACAATCATTTTTGTAGGATACATTCATTTTCAAAAGGATAATAAAATAGCTAAAGTAACACTGGAATATGAGACACTATTTTAAAAATACAGTTGCTGTTAACTTTCTTCTCTCTCTGTCTCTCTTTCTCTCTCTCTGTCTGGTGTTTGGGTATGTCCACATGGCTCCCACATGAGGAAGCAAACATCTTCAGCATAAAGGTGTTTTGAATGATGAATCAGGTCAGATTTTATCCACAACTCAGGTCTGCATCTACAGGCTGAAGACTAACTGATGACTCGGATGTGGGCCCCAACAGACTGTGGCGGTGGCAATAAATGAAGTGATAACGTGGAGGGGTGGTGGACTCCCTTTTTGATCCTGATTTTAGGATTATCAGTTCTCTGGGGATACCAGTCCCCTTCACCTGCAGGATCCCACTCCAATTCCCTGCCCTTGACTCTGACCTTGCCCCTACCTCTCTCTTTATTCCCCTGCTTCCCACTGGCCTCCTTCCCATCTCCTGGACAGGCCATGCTCCTCCCCAGATTGGCTCTCCCAGCTAGAGTCCCCTTTCCTGGCTGCTGCTGTCTGTGGGAACGTCCTCTACACCCTTCCTACTTTCCAGTATTTAAAGCGTGCTTCCTCTTCTCATCCTTCAGGTCATTGTGCCAGCCCTTGAGAAGGGCTTTCCTTGTCCATCCTAGCTAAAGGCTCTGTCCTTTCTCTATGCACCCTGAAAGTCTAGAAGTCTTGTCTTCCAGTTTTATTTTTTTCAGGGGACCTTCGTTATTTGTTTATCATATCACCACTGCCATCCCTCCCCTGCCAACTCCATGGGGCAGGGGTCTCATGACTTGTTCTCACTCATCACTCAATTTCCAGAGCCTAGATAGTGCCTACCACATGTTAGGGGTTCAATTAAAATTTTTCGAATCAATTACATTTTAAAAAACTTCCACGAATTGAAATTGAAATTCTACTACCTGATCTTTGAATCCTTCTAACAGTGAAACACTTTTACTGCTCATTTCTTTGTTTATTTGTTCACTACTAAACAATTATTTTGACTACTTACCATGATCAAGGCATTGTTAAAAGAGCTCTTAGTCAATGTAGTCTTTGGAGCGATTTACTCTCCATTTTGTGCTTATGCCATTTGGGTAAATTGTAATCAGGTCTTCCCATCTCAGCAAGCATACTTTTTGGGATACACTAAAAGAATTGACTTAAAAGATGATGAATAACTTGTCCAATGTAATCTGTTCTATTTTTTCTTATACAGTTCAGATTCTATATGGAAAGACAAATCTCTTGGATTTTTACATGTGGTCTTATGTAAATCTGAAATATCTGAAAACTATTCAGGATCACAGCCACATCATCCAAGGTGTTTATGTTAGCATGAATAGAAAAAGTAATCATCTCTGATTGATAAATCAGAAAAAAGATCTCTGCACACAGCTCCAGCCTGCAGCATGGTGAGGAAACTGAACTTTTGGTTTTTTTCCTCCAGGAAGAAACAGCCCCCAACTATAGCACCGTAAGCAAAACATGGGTCCTTAGCTAGGCAGCACCCTCAAACAGGGGTCAATTATCCAACCAAGGGTGGTATCCTCCAAACAACTAATTCTTCATACAAACATTACTGCTTCATTAAGATGCATGGATACCCAAGTATGTCCCTTTAATTGAAGTTGATGTCTGATGGGAAGAGTGGGAATTTGACCCTCAGAATATAACTTGGTCATTCCCTCTTAAGACAAGGCAGGGTGGTGGGAAGTGGCTTTCTACGTACTCTTCTTCCCCAGTGAATCAACGACTGTGTTGGATGCAGATAAGAAAATCGTCATAGCTTTAACAGTATCTTTGGCTTAGGGACCAAGAAAGACTTCAGTAAGAAGATGAATCCCTTTGTTCTCCGTAACGACTTTGATTTGAGAAGTAACCAGAATTTAAAGATCCTTTGAATTCTTAGGACATACAGGTTTTCTCATATGAAAGAGTTAAGAGTCTACAAGAACGATTGTGAGTGAGACGCAGCAAGCCTAGCATTTTAGAATCCAGCCTCCGAGATTTGAACAGACCTGGGTTTGAATTCCATCTCTGACCTTATGAGCACATGACTTAACTCTGCCAAGCCTCAGTGTCTTCCTCTAAATGAAGATAATGCTTGTACCCACACTATAAGTTTTCTGAGAATTAAAGAAGAGGTGGTGTATTAAAAGCATTGGGCTTGGTACTGTGAGCTCTCAAAAATCCTGTCAATAATAATAATAGTAATAATAATAATGAATTGGGGACTATGTATATTTGATTTCTTTTTCTGCCTCTCCTTCCGCTTCATCTCGATCCCAATCCAACTAAAGATTCAAATTCCACAGAGAGGTAGACATCAATTCTATAGGAAAGCTGTGTTTGCCTTATATCCTTATAGCTTGGAGAGCAATAGAGTAATTGGAGTATGTAAGTGATACCTGCCTTTAATGTGATTTGTAGTTTTTACTTTTATTTATTTTTTTAAAAATTATATTGTCTCCACAGAAACTATAAAAGATTGCCAGTGTCAACTACACTGCAAGTTGTCATGGCAGGGTAGTGGGAGAAGCTTTCAACTGGCAATAATCACATCTCAGATAAACTTCATTGGCTACGATACTGCCACTGCGCAAAGCTGCTTTTATTTTTTTAAATAAAATTTAAAAAATGGTTTTAGGATTTCAGGATGCCTTCTGTTCAGTTTAGTTTATATTGTTTGAGCCTAATTTTCAAATTTTAAAATAACACCAAAATCCAAAAGCAATATTTGATTTCAAAGAAAAGTTAAGCTAAAATTGCACACAAATGGTTTCAATAATCAGGGAGTGGGTAGGGAGGCTTCCAAACAGCCTGTGTTTTTCAATTTATGCAGAAGCGAGATATCCATTTTTAAATAAAACTCTGGTTAAAATGTTCAGTTCTTAGGACTTTCAGGGTTCCACCAGATTTGGTGTTGGACCTGATTTCATTTTTCAGCATTTATTGGACTCAAGAGGCATACCAGTCAAGACTTTCTCATCTCCAAACAATATTTTTTAAAAAGTTGTAGAATTCTCTATTCCAAAGAGATTCGGCAGCACTTGGTATCTTAAAATAACAAATGTACTTTACTCAAGAAACAGAAAACAAGAAGAATGATTAGAAACATGAAGCAAAATGGATATCATGGGAAAGAAACCAGTGATTATGAAAAGAAGTGACTGTCAATTGTGATGGCATAATGCCACACGAACTCACCACTTGTAAATTACGTTTTACAGAAAGCAGATATTTGTTGAGTATCTTTAGTGCTCTCTTGACTTAAATAGAAGGATAGAAAACACATATCCCCAATCCTGTGCTGGATAAACAGCTCCCCCCACCTCCGCCACCACACTTCAGAATAGGGGTGCACACTCTAAGTCCAGAGCCATTGCACTTACTTGCTGCATGGTGGGTGAGTGTAAGGCAGACTGGACCTGCATGGGGAGCTGGTTCCCAAGGGGCTGCTGCATGGTGAGCGGCTGGTGCTGTTGCATGTTGAGATGCTGGTGAAGAGGCGGGCTGATCTGGAGGGGAGGAGGAGGGGACACAGCCATGTTTGCTATAGAGACAGTCACTGGCATTTGGTTATTCGGCTTGGGGGCTATGTTCCTGGGGAGACTAGGATGCATGGCGGTTAGGTGAGGATTCATTCCCGGTTGTTGGTGATAGTGGGAACTTAGGTACAGGGCCGAGTGGGCCTGGCTGGGCCCATGGAACACCGTCGGCTTCGAATTGATCAGCTGAGGAGGTTGAGATGTCTTCACATCAACAGGTTCACTGTAGCTCTGTTGAGGAAACAAATGAGCAGAGTTGGGAGACTGATACATGAGTGTTGATTCTAGCTATGACGCTTTGTGAGTTTATTAAAGCACCTTCCCTGGAATCCATACCCATGACTATCCTGGACTCTCTTATCTAAGAATTTCTTCACCATTATTTGTAATGTGATTTATACAAGACAGCTTCTATCCCTTTTATGAAATTGAAAACAATCTGCAATGACATTTTGTTCCTTTGCCTAAATGTTTTTAACTCGGTGACTTTTCTCATCATCCACACGAGGGTGACAAGATGGGTTTGTGGAGGGGGGGAGACGGGAGAAGGCAGATGCCGCGAATGCCCAAACGGGAAACACACGTGAAGATTACTTTCAAAGCAAATCAGTTCTGGAGTTCTTCTATAGATTATAGGTTTAGTTTTTAATTTTTCCTTTTTTATATTCTCAAAGAGACTTGGCCTAGATATTTGCACAAAGAAAACAAAGCTGGTTGATGGAAATGGATATGGGAGAACAGAGTTCTAAAATACCTTTCTGAAGTCATATAAAACTACATTAATATACTCTTCAAAGTAACTGCAGAACTTATCCTGAGTTTTAAAATGAATTTGGTGATGAATTGTCCTCCATAATGAAGTAGATAAAAATAATCTCTCTTAGAAATTTTAGATTCCATCATAAATTAATATAATTTTGCCCTAATTTTTTCCACACCTTCATATGATCATTTCCTAATAATATTTTAATTGATTTTAAAACTGAACATTTCAGTAAAGGCTGAAAAGAATCAAGAATTAACCCTGTGGCAATTCCTCATGGGCCTGAACCTACCTCCTACATTTCCTGAGAGGAAGAGACTGATAAAACAACCAAAGGTAGAAGGTAGAACCAACTGGAAGGAAAAAAACGACAAAATGGATTGGAGAAAAAAAAAATCACTCTGTCAAAGCAAGGTCTTGAGGATGCATATATGCTTTTACTCTGCAATCTCAATGTCATGCTTATTCAGCTTTCAAGTCAAAGTGAGTTTCTTGCTACTCTCCGCACTGCAGGGAGAACTGTGCCATGAGGGCTCTCGGGGTCCTTCTGCTCAGTGCACCACCGGGCAACCCACTGACAGGCCCTTAGAGAAACGGGTTCATCACGCACGACGGCGTGAAAGTCAAGCCGGGTAGCTTCATTATCACCAGGCAGCTTACAATACGGTTAGCAACACAACTCATTTGTCTTCAATAATGCAGTCAAGTTTCATGAAAACCACAGTAAGAATGATGCTGCGTATGTCTGCTGACTCCCGGGGGGACAGGCTGGGGTGGGTGGATGATTAGCCCCACGTTCTGTCATTATAGAGAGGACACATCTGACACCTGTAAAAGTATGCCAAACCATGGAAACCTGGGGTCCTGTGAGACTCTGAATACTCCACGCACAGTATAAAGTAAGGTGTACTGAAATAATTCCAGCCCCTTTGGAGAGTCCTCTCATTCTGACATTTTTCCCTGTATCACACGTTGATGCAGCTTTCTGAAATAGGAACAAACATTTAGACTCCCTGTCTTCAGTATTAACATTAAAAACGTCAAAAACTGTTCATGAAAAAATTTTAAGGGGAGGTTTTAGATCGAAGAAGCTTTATTAAATGTAGCTCCTAAAAGGTGCTTTTCATTAAAAAGAACAAGTTTTAAGTAGATTTTTTTTGGATTCCATTTAAAAATTCTTATTGTTGATGTGCAAAATAGTTAACAATTCAAGGAAAAGGTCAAATGGGTTAATCGAGGCTATGTAAACAGTGACTACTTCCACATCAGAATAACATGTACTGCAATTGATATGCCTCAAAAATTATTCCGTATATGCCAGAAAGATTATGTGTTAAGTCTGTGTGTTTAAGTAATCTGGAAAAGTGTTCGGTATGTTTGAATTCCCTCTTTTTAGCCTATTGCAGAAGGGCTAGTTTCATATTTAGTCACAGCCTGTGTTGACTTCATACCAGAAAGAAATCATATTTATAAAGATGGATACATATTGGTGCATCTTTATTTTTTGCTTTATAGTTGTTGTTTTTAATTTAAAAATAATACAAGTCACTCACATTCTTGTATGATCAAAAGTAGAAAATATGTGTAACTGTAAAAATGTTTTCATTTTTAATTTCTATATATAACTTATTACTAGATAATGAGGTAACTTTTGGCTAAAGAAATAAAAATATCAAATTCAAAATAAACAATGAATCTAATTCTCCTGAATTCTACTATTTAAATAACAGTATGTGGTCCATCATATAGAGAGATGATAGATAAGCAGATGTAGAGATGGAATAGATGTACAGATTTATAGAAGTGAACAGACAGCAACCTAATTTGAGATACTTTATTACCAACCTTGTAAAGCTCTCTTTTCTCATGGATAATTAAACACAAAACAGTTTCTCTACCTAGCCACTTATTTGTCATTTATGTCCTCCATATCAAAGCATGCAAAGACCAGTCCCCCTCAACCTACTTTGAAAGAGTAGTAACTTTTAATCACTAGAATAACTATTGGAAAACTCAAAGTAAATAGAGTTCCAAAGATAATGATTCAGACAACACTTGAAACATAATTTTTAACATAGGGGGAGGGAGAATTTGGGAAAGTTATATATATTTTCCCTTTATTTTCTAATCATTGACTGTGACAACAGAAATAATATATCCAGCCTTGTGCCTGAACGTGGCAGGTGCTCCAATATGAGTTCTTTTCCTGTAGTCTCCTTTCACAAAGATGTCCTGATTCCTCCAAAAAGACATCTTTTTTTGACAGTAGGGACTTGAATTTCTGTGGCCCATGCATCTACCGTAGTGCAAAGTACATACAAACACAATTATGTTTTCTAAGGAGTGAATGACTATCCTTGAGCAATCCTCCAGGCAGTCAGCATTGCCCTTGCTGACTTGCCCTCTTGACCGGACACACCGTTCCTCTTCCCATGGAGTGAGGAAGGATCTGAAGGCTTGGAAAAGCCACAGAGTATTAGACTGACCTTCCTCATGCTCTTCTCTGCTCTCGGCAGGAGCCAAACCCTTCCTGAAGTGATGAGAAATTACAGCTTTCCGCTCTGTCCTTTGGTTAGATACACTGCCCTTTATGCCTCACTGGTCTTGGGGGAATGGCGGTAGCAGGGCAGCTAGTTCAGTCTCACCCGTACTTTGGGAATTTGTATCTTTATGTAATGGTCCACTCATTTAGATGAGGAAAAACCTGCTTCTGGCTTCGCTTTTCATTAATTATTAAGCAGTCTAGTACAATAGACCATCTATTAATTACAGAGCTATTTTATTGTTCTGGAAGATAGGTAGAATAAGTTCATTTTCAGTGGCAAACTGCCATAAATTAATAATGTGATTAAATGAAAATACATAGAAGTCATAATGTACTCTTACTGTCATTTTTTCCCAATTTAACTGTGAAAGCAAGGCTACAATTTTGCTAATCAATTATATTGCATATGAAGACTTCTATGCCTATCATTCAGAAATTAGAACTATTTTCTCATACATACTAAGTAATTCGCATTTGTTTCCACTTTTAAACACATTAACCACTTTCATTTAGCAATGAGTGTCGTGTTGGTCACCTGACAAATGTGTTTCCCAGCTTGTAGACACCTGAAAATCAACCTTTGAATCCTACACTTTCACAGAAGGAATGTGTTCTTGCTGTTAGTTTCTGAGTATGTTCTCTTTCCTATTTGCATTTAGACCACAGATTCTGGAAGATAATTTCTACAAGCCATAAAGTGGGGGTAGTGGCCATAGAGACATTTTGAGTATTATCTGTAGGGGGTTCCTTTGACATATTGCAAAATGTATAAAGGACACAACTCTATAAGCCTGAAGATACCTCTTACTAACCAAATTGTTGATTACCCAAGGTAGCTTCAATCCCATTTACTTTGTATAAGGAAGATAATACTGCATAGTGTATAAATTTCCCCATTCTGGGATGATATGTGCTATAAAAATGAAAGATTGATAAAGCTATTGTTATTTAAAATAGCAAAGTATAAACACAATACATAAAACTCAGTGGAAGGAACAATATAAGAGTTGCTGAACCAAATCAAATTAATAGTCCATCTAATTTGATGCTTGTTTTCAGCACTGACCGATACTTGATGCATTGAAAATTAAACAAAATTTATGCACCTACTCAATTGTGCATTGCTCCTTCTGGAAGGAAAATTCTTTCTGCTCCATGCAGGTGATTAACTTATACCCTGAAGCATGAGATTTTATTATCTTTAAATCACGATCTGGGTTTACAGAGCTGCAAATTTTATGTTAACAGTCATACAATGATCCATCCCATTTGCAAATTCAGACTCAGTATTTGTCTCCATAGCTCACCATGGCATGGTATCTGTAAGTTTGCCTCATTCTATAAAAAGAAACTATTTTTTTCAAATCCACTTTCCTTTAATTGAACTAAGCATTGTGCTTCTTTACTATTGACTATGGAAACAGAGAACTTTCTTGACTTAATTCAATATTGTCCTGTTCTGTACGTTTAAAAAAAAAAGGTTTCCATTTGTCCTTTATAAATTTTAGTACTTCATGAACTATTCCTTAAGGTAGAAACAAAATCTTATATTTGATGTTAAGACCTTAAAATCATGAATCTGATTGCCTTTATTTAGTAAACCAGAACATAGTTATCCAAATGCCATATCCTTCCAGGTTGGCAATCCTGAGAAGTTATACACTTATTTCAATAATGCTGCCTTTCTTTGGGATATTTGGGAGCTTCCCTACTGGAATTCTCTTCAGAGCCTGTGGGACACTGTTTTACAAATCCTCAGACAGCTCTTTGTCTTTTGATGGTGAATTTGATTTTTGGAAACAGCTAATAGTCACTTGAAGCCAAGTCTGCGGGTTATATCTGGGTGATGTTTGGGGAAAAGAATGAGGTGTGAAAACAATGTAACAAGATGGATTTTCTAATGTGGCTCATAAACTTTTCCTGACTACAGTTCTAAAAGAGGAGTTTCAAAAATTTTTTGAACTCTGGGAGCAATAATAAAATGAGTTTGCAGCCTCCCAAGGTGACTACTTTGAATGCAACACTCATTTTGGGAATATAAATTCTGGTCTATGTGGTAAAATGAAACTAGTTCCATTGCTCTATAGTTATACATTGTTTTCAGCATAATAATTTAGATCCATGTCTAGGAATTCCTGAGTCTATGGAAAAACTATATTTCCTTAGGCTTTATTTAACAGTCCAACCCCATATGACCTTCAATAGTGTGTAAAATTGCTTAAGATGGGAAGGCCAAGCCTTCATAATAGCATATATCCTTGGACTTCTTTGCAGGGTTCATGAAGATCATTTCAATTAAGAAAACTATAGATGAATGCATTTTTGTTTATATCTAGATCATTTCTTATCTTTATAAAGAAATGTATCTATGACGGAAAATTTTCCTTTTTTAATGTCACTTTTAAAATTTCCTTATATCAAAGTAGCCTTTGATATAAAGACAAATTGAAAATATCATCCAGCTAAATTTTCGATGATATGCAAATCTTTCCCCCCTCCTTTGTATACCTACTAATACTAAAAATAAAATTAATAATAATACTCATAGCTTATATTTATTAAGTGCTTCCTATGTTCAGGATGCTGAGTCATGCTGTTTATTTTTTAAATTTTTGAATTTTAAAAATTTTAATTGTACTGTGATAAGAACACTTAACATGAGATCTACCATCTTCACAAATTTTCAAGTGTACAATCCAGTATTGTTGACTCTAGGTCCAATGTTGTACAGCAGATCTCCAGAGCTAATTCATCTGGTTTGAGGAATGCTTTCTGCCTGTTGATTATTGACTCCCTATTTCCCCCTCCCCCACCCCTGGCAACCACCGTGCCACTCTTTGATTCTATGAAACTGACTATTCTAGATACCTCCTATAAGTGGAATCATGCAGTACATGTCTTTCTGTGACTGACTTATTTAATTTAGCATAATGTCCTCAAGTGAACCATGTAATTTATATAGATTTTCTTATTTTATCCTCATGGAAACCCTAAGATGTAGGTCCTATTATCTTCTCTGTTTAACATTTGACTAAATGGAGACTTAGAACATCCAAGGAACTGCAGGAAGATATGCAGTTAGGAAGTGGGAAACCTGGGATTCGAATCCAGATCCACCCACCCCAATGACTACAGACTCCTCAGTCTGAGGACTCTCCCAGTACGATAGAGGTGGCACTTTTAGATGTCCTAGAACAGGCTTCCCGTGATTCCATATGGAAGCGTAGAGGTTGAAGTTGACTTAGAGGCCTTCAATCCTTATTTATAACATTTGCTTCTGCTTTTAAGTTTCTCTATGGAAACAAGTTGTTTATTTTAACAATTCAAGAGTTTAGCAATGTCCCCTTCAGATTAAATTAATCTAATTTGAAATGGAACATATTTTCTTATTCTGTAGTCAGAGAAAATTAAGCACGAACAATCACTACCCTATGTCTAATGCCAATGTGGACTTAAACACCCTTGAGTCTTTGTTTTCTGGGTTTCATAATCTTGAATCCTCCCTTTTTCTGCTACTACCTTCTAACTTTCGGCCTTCCAGCCAATTTTATGACCTTTTCCAACTTCCCCCTTTAAATGACAGAGCCTAAAATTGAACAAGGTATTCTGGAGTCTGACCAGCACTGTGTTTGCAGCATCCGATGTCCTATAGATGTGTCCTGAAATTCTGATATGCTCGTACAGCAGGAGTGACCAGAGCTGGGCAGTTTTGTCACTGGCTCCACACAACCATCTGAGGTACCCACCTGGCTGGAATAGCATGGCACAAAGCAGTGCTTTCCAAACATTCTGCAGGCCCAGATTCCTCTGAAAGTCTCAGCCTCTGTTGGTAGTGGGGGTAGCAGAGTGGGCAGTCGGCTGGACTCCACCCTCAATTAAGTGAGGGCAGCTTTACTCTTAGCTGTTTCCTATGTAAGAGCTGGCATGGAATTTTATGGGAGGTTGTTACCTCAATAAAATGAGGTGCCAGTTTGAAAGATTAAAAACATTTGAGAATTACTGAGGGTAGAGAAAAGCCTAAAGCTCTGGAACAAGACAGTGGGCAGTTTGAGTCCTACTCTGCCACAGCCACTGTGGGCAAGCCATTTACCCTCTCTGCCTAGAGACTGTCTAGAAAATGGGGCTAATTCCTACTGTGCAGGTTTGCTGTGATGGGAAACAGGAACACATGTAAAATGCCTACCACAGTGTAAGGCACATAGAAGCTACTCTGTAGACGGATGCCATGTATATTTTTGTTACTATTGGAAACAATTCAATATCCTGGTAAGAATGGGCCAGGATTTCCATTTGGAAGTTACAAAAGCTAGAATATTTGTTTCCTAGGATTAAGCATTTTATTTTTGGCAGACTTCAATGTTATTCAAGCCTGGAGTCATGTTAATTAATCTGCTGGATTAGATGATATATAGCACTTTTTTATTTTTTTATTATTTTTTTGAGATGGAGTGTTACTCTGTCGCCCGGATGGAGGGCAGGTGGTACAGTCTTGGCTCACTGCAACCTCTACCTCACAGGTTCAAGTGATTCTCCTGCCTCAGCCTTCTGAGCAGCTGGGATTACAGGCACTCACTACCGTGCTCAGCTAATTTTTGTATTTTTAGTGGAGACAGGTTTTCACCATGTTGGCCGGGCTGGTCTTGAACTCCTGACCTCAAGTGATCTGCCTGCCTCAGCCTCCCAAAGTGCTGAGATTACAGGCATGAGCCACCATGCCTGGCTGGTATATAGTACTTTTAAATGGAAGAAGTAATCACCAAAGCATTGTCAATCCTGTGACTCAGTTTCACAGGTAGAGTCAAAGGTCATTGACTGCTCTTATTTTTGATTATGTTCTGTAAGAAGCAGCTAATTTTAAAGGATCACTTCAGGTCTTTCAAGTATCATGAAACAGTCCACTTGGATCTGCTATATACATCTTTGTCTTTCAGCACCCAGCCCTGTGTCTGACATAGAACAAGTGTCCTGCAGCCCTGCTCTGGATGCAGAGTATGGCCTAGGGGTGAAGAGGGAAGAAGGAGCAGACTGGGACTATGACATGGCCACAAATTAGTGAAAGATCTATTGGCCTAGGAATGCAAAGTCATATCTGGGGAAATGAATGCCTTGCCTGGAAAATAGGTACTAAAATATATAGCTCTGGATGAGTAAGTCAAAGTGGCTGGGAAGAATTTAGGAAAATGGACAAGGTGCTCTGGCTAACACAGCTTTTCATGAACAAAAATGACCTTATCAGAGAGAATGTCAATGCTGTGCCATGACTCTGAGGCACTGGGTATTTTAGGGGTACAGGAGAGCACATTGAGAGGACTCATGAGCAGCATGGCCCAGCAGAAGACTGAGGGCAGTGCAGATCAATGTCAGCCTTGGCCACTGGTTACCTGCAGGTGTCTTTCCTCTTCAGTGAAATGTTGATAATCAAGCCTACTTCAAGGGATAAGGCCTGAGGATTAAGGGAACTTATGCACGTAAAATGATCCTTTAAAAACATAAGTCCCATCAGGCTATCTGTCCCCTACCAGAACCCATTCTGTGGCTTCCCTTTGTACTGAGAATGAACCCAGCTCCTTTCAAATGTCCTGCAAGTCCTTCAGGATTGGGTTCCTGCCCATCTTTCCAACTTCAGCTCAAACCACACTCTCTCCATTCACTCAGCTCTGGCCACACAGACCTTTTCAATTCAAGGAAACATTTTGCCACCCTGAGTCTCTGCACTTGTTGTAGCACTGCCTGGCCAGCTCTTTCCTTGGGCTCTCTGGTTCTACAAGCTCCTGTCTTCCTTCAACCCCCAGATCCAATGTCACCTCTTTAAAGAGGTCTTTGCAGATCACCTAAGCAGATCCCTTGCTTTATCTCCTCCAGAATACTTGGATTCTCAAATCTCAATCATTTATTAGTTTATGTTTTCACTAACGATTTCCCTTGACGAAAGAGAAAGTTCTTCAAGTCTAGGGAAAGGATTTGCCTGTTTTCCACGGCATTCTCTGAGCCTGGCATAGTGCTTGGCACAGAGCACAAGCCCAGGAAGATTGGTCAAATGAATATACAAATTGGGGGTGGGGAAAAAATAGAGCTTGGTTGGCACATGGTGGTTACTGGGAGTTGCAATTATGGAATATATCGTGTAGCATTTTCTGTTTGCCCCTTTAAATCTTTTAAAATAGGGAAATAATCTATAACATAATAAAAAATTATAATGTAGAAAAAATATGTTTAAATATGACTGGTTATTATTTGCCTTGTCATAATTAAAATGGAAAAGAATTAGATTTTTATATATGTGATTATATCTTATAGGAGGATAGGTTGGAAAATTTTCTGATGATATCTAGACAGTTACAATGCAAATATCCACTCACATACGACACTGAAGGGTCATTTTTTTTTAACCTGGAGAGGATGTTTGTAACTTTCCTTCAATTTGTATACACACAATAGATGGTTGTACATAAATAGATATTCAACAGCTCCAGCAAAATTTCTACTGCCAAAGAGAAGAAAAATGTCAGAGTAAGCTGTAAAAAAAGTGCTTGGTTTTTTAAATGTAGAAATGGCAATTCGCAGCATTTATACAAATTGCCGTACACTGCGGGTTGCAACTCTGAAACTGAATAGTAAGAAAAGTTGCAGCTAAGAGCAAATCTGAGGACACTTGTTTTGAAAGTAAAGGCTTAGTCAGTATCACAGCATTCTGGCAATCTGCATATCATTAACTAGTGTGCTTTGTATTGGGATTGAGACTTCATGTATTGATTTGCTCCCATGTAAAGTGCTCTGACTAAAACTCTATTTAAAATCTTCAAAAAGAATCTGATCTTGGATGAAATAAGGAGAATTAACTTTTTAAAAGCCCTGTCATGTTTTTGGCATAATTATCTGTTAACAATATCCACATGACTATTTAATCCAATGGCTATATTGATCTAATATTTTACACTTTTTAGGTTATAATTTTATATACATTCTATGTAATATATGCAGAAATGTGAGTTGGTATCAGCAGAAAATATAAATAGCTTCAGAGGGAGTTAGATAAATTAGAAAGTGTGAGATAATACAAAAAAGTTCGAAATTTTAAGGTGAATTATATCTAACTAAAGTTTTCTCACAGTGCCATACCTTAGAAGTAGAACATAAGACTGGATTAGACAAATAGTTTACTGAAATTTCTTATGCATTTGTACTTTGGGCTCTCTTTTCTTCTCTGCATCAGTATATTCAGTATGTATTTTCCTCAATAAAACATAATTTATATAGTTATTTTAGAGTTACAATGAGTCTGGATATTTGTGAATGAGAAAAAAAGTCTTTTCTAAGAGGAAATGGGATGAAGTCCAGAGCCCCAGACCACAGTGAACACACTAACAGCCAATTTGCGACTTGAGATAACAGTGTCTAATGCTTATAGACTGAGTCCATTTCTCTGAGGTTACCTTCTGAAGAATTCCATGACGGAAATTGTATCTTTAATAACATGAAACCAATCAGTCAACTCTTGAGTATTTATAACAGGAAGAACTAGTGTTTAAGATATTCTAAATCACTAAATATTTTTAAGCGGTGTTTTTATTTTCAAACAAAATGATGTGATTTATAAACATTTTTGGGTCCTGCTTACCTCCTAATGCTGCTGTAATGAGTCTAGAACTTACAGCTGGCATGTCCTCAGTAAAGGCCAATGGCATGGGGGCCTGGAGGCAATTTAAGAAGGGGATATGGAGAAGTAGAAAGTTGGCTCAGGTTGAAGAATGTACTGTGACTAATCCACAAAACCAATCATCCACAGGTGGACAATATTTTAGAAATGGCCCAGGGGATGCTGCTCTGGTCTTTTGGAGCTGAATGAATATTTCCATATCATATAGTTTGTTTGTAATTTACTTTTTTTTCCAACAAAGAAGATTGTGCAGAATCGTTAAAGTGATCTTTTATGCCTTTAAGTGACTATCAAAGTCTGCGCCGAGATGGCCACAATCCTTCACAATATCACACAACTGCACGTTACCTTAGATACAAGGCTGGCTCTGTATGCTGCGAGTTGCTTCAGGTACTCCTTCTTCGCAGCCTCGGTTTTCTTTTTATAGACCTGCAACAACAGCAAAGAGTCTTAAATTAGAAAGTGCATCTGCTTTTGTTTTCAGAGAAGTACAATATAGAATGATAATTGCACACACATACACACTTATAGTTATATAATATAATAATATATATCTCCCCAAAGATTATGTTTTCTTACTGAAACAGATTTTTAAGAAGTATGGCAATAGACTAGAAAAGAAAAAAAAAGTTAACAACAGTAAAACTTTACACTTTTACATAAAACATATGAAAGGATTTATCTGGGTAGATATGAGTGTAGAGGTAGTTGTTGGCTTACAAAGATACTACTGACGAAGCTTCCCAGGGAAACCACATGTGAGTAAATAAGGCATTCATATTTATGTAATGGGCAGATAACTCCACAGCACATTCACATCCTGATATATATGTTCCATGCTAAATACAAAAACAAAGACAGAATTTAGAGATGACAAATCATGTTCAATAAGCAAATCAAAGGAAACAGAATGGAGAGTGCAGGTTCATCACTGAGTTAAGATTTGGAGCCTTTAAGTTCTACTTTCAAAGACTCAGGAAACAGTGATGGTGATTAAGGACACGTTTGGGAGAGGAATGGGAAGCCCAAGTGGCTGTAGATTGCATGCGTGCACTGCCCTGCAGTCCACTCTGGTCATGTCCTTTCCAAGAAAAACACTGGATGTCATGGGTCTGTGGACATCTCATTTTGAAAAGGTAAAAATGTTCTGAAATGAATTTCAGTTTACAGAAGCTTTCCATTTCTGAGAGGGAATCATCTTGAAAATAAAAGCAAAATCACCCTAAATTGAGCAAAAGTACTGAAAAATGACTTGCTTGTATGCTAAAGGTCACATCGCTAAGTTAAACAGTGAGCAGTCATTAGAGTTGAAAATGAAAGATTAGCAAAGTGAACACACATGGCCGTCTGCTACCATTAAGTTGATTCTTTCAAGGCTTTAGAGTATATTTTTGGCAGTCTTTTGAAATCAGCCTGAAAGAACAAAATATTTTTCATCCTTCACTGTGTAAATGGAAATGTATTTTCATTGATACGGCTATTTTAAATTTCTCACATTTTGGATTTTACAGCAGGGCATAAGGCTTGGCTAATATTTTGTAATGCTGAACTCAAAAACAGACACACAGATCAGTATTGAAAAGTGGCTTCAGAATTAGTCAGAGTAGTTAAATATAAATTATGTCTAAAGACCAAATATCTGCCATTTGGCAGCAGGGGTCAATTTATGGTTTCAAATGCTGACTGTGGTTTGCTGAGCCCAACACCAACTATGAAATTCGAGATGTGAGAAATATTATTTATTCATGAATATTTTAATTAAAGCAGAACATTTTGCTTAAGGTAAACAAATGACTAACCTTGTCAACAGAATTATAACAGGACTGTATGAAATGAATGGGCTAATTTTTCTCCTAAAGAGGGGGGGTGGGCTTCAGCCTTGACTTCTGTATTTGGCATTTTGGTCTAATAAAAGCCAAGTAAAATACAGAATTAAGAATTAGTACAATATTATCATATAATCAATGTGCCATCGTACTAAGTATGAAACTAAAGAAACTTTAAAAATTATATTTCAGAGTTTTTTTTTAAGCAAAAAGCCAATAAATCCTTTGGTTCAAGCACAGGAGTATTCTAAATTTACTGAGCTAATTATTGGAAGTCAAATTCAAATTCTTTTTTGGACATTCACACGTGAAAACAAATAAATGCTAAAGTCAAGTAAGTGCCTTTGAACAGTGTGATCTGTGTGTATCGTAAGCCTTGGTGCAGCCACGAAACAGCTCTCCTGCTTTTCATTGATTTACTTTTTTTGAGAGACAGATTTCTGTTTATAGTTTTTCCTTAAACCTCTTCTCAAAGACATAATTTATAATTAATGACCTTAAACTGACAATGTTTACATTTGCTTTTAATACTTCAAAACTTTCAAGAGGGTTTTTCTCCCATACAGATAGAAATCCTATTCAGGACTTTGAAGCAAACATTTAGTCAATAGGTCTTTTATGGTAATGCATCTTTGTATACCCTAAGCATTTCTATCATGCTTTTATTAATGTACTACTCCAAATGACTCCCGTTCAGCTAACTAGGATGTGTTTTGCTTTCAAAGGCAAATAGAATGCACTTTGGTTCATAGCATTGCCCACAGTGGCATTTTCTAAGTTGTGGCAGATAAGACAGTATTGCCAGATGGTCTGACTACAGCATCTATCATTTTTCTTTCATTGGTTTCTACTGAAACAGCAACAGTGTGACTACGATGCTGTCCCTTTGTTGAGCTCCTGGCAGTTAACATCACACAAAGTGTTAACTTTCCTGAAATTTGTTGCTTAACAACCAGGGAAGAAAGGTGGCTAACTCCACATGTTTCAGGCTGCATATGTGCCCCTGGTTTCCCTCCAGAATCGATGTTGTTACAGGATACCTGACTAGCATGCAGAGTCCCCTGTTTTCTACAAATGGCTCCCTATTGGCTATTGATGATTGGCTATGTGGGATCATCGCATAAGTGCCTAAATACCACTTTAGAAAAGAGTAAACTCATCATGTCACATTACATGGATTGATGGATACACTCTTTCCTGAATAGCTGCAGATGTTCAGAGGGAGAATTCAAACGGGGGTCATTTCAGAAGGTAGATTCCTGTAATTGTGTTGAAAGGGGAGTAGCATGGACCAGAATTAAAATCTGAGGTGGTCTCCTCAATAGTAATTAGCACCTCAATCTTTGAGAACTACCTGATGGCTCCCATTTTGTACACTCTGTATGTCTTTCTGATGTTACCTTCTAAAATTGGACAAGGATGTTGCTTGAATTCTATATTTAATGGAAATGTCTGAAGAAAGGCCTCAACTATGAATGAATGATAATGATATATAAAAATTCCACATGCAGGTGAAGTAGGGGAAAGGCTTTAAAAAAAGATGTTTAAAAATTATCGTAAAAAATCTCTCAAAAACATTTCAAAGCCTCTAATGATAGATAAAGAAAGTCCTCTGCTTGCAGAGAGCAAAGATATCCCAGCACAGCATTTGGCAATGAACAACCACTGCCACGAGCAAGTGCACAGACCTTCTAACTGACAAAGATGGGTCTGATTTATGTCAAAGTTCAGTTTAGGAAAGAAATGATCTCTCACTCTTAGGGAAAGACAAATATTTTAAAGGTATGTGATTCATACAGTAAATATTAGTATTTAGTTGAGTTACAAAATGGCTTCCAAATGGTCCACAGCTGTTTGAAATAAAGTAAAAAGTTGGCCAGATGAGGATCTAAAAATCATAATACATCATTTATCATTTTCCCCCACTCATCCAAACACATTTGAATTCATCCTGTCCTAACTAAGTTATATGCTGTGGTTTGTTATTCCAAGAAAGCTACCATATCCCATCTAAGGATTGCATCTCAGTGGCTAAACTAAAACATATATAATGGCTAAACTAAAACATACGTAGATAGTCATCAAATAGCAATTCTAGAGAACCCAAATCCTGTCACATGATCTAGTGATTCACTGAGGCATTTTTGAAATGCTCTAAATACCAGCATGTACACATGTTTTCATAAGCTAATAATCCCTAATTGAAATCAGCAGTTCAATATCAACGATATGAGAAACTCAAACAGAAAAAATTTCTCATACAATCTGTCATTTTCCTTTTACTTTCTGCTTCTTCCCTAAGCAAACAATCCATCTAGCTCATATAGAAAAGCAAAATCTTATAAATGCCATTTAATTCCTTCTTCCTTCCTTCTTTTCTGCTCTAGCCCTTAGTTAATCTCTAGTCATAGTTTATTTCAACAGTCTTTACAATAATAAGAAGAAAAAATGTAAAATTCTCCCAATTCTGGATTCTATCCAAAAACTAAAGGCATTCTTCATTCTGGGTAAGTTCAAATGTAGTTTTTCCCACTACTATTTCATATTTATAGAAAATCCTTAGAAATGTATAAGGATTTAGAATTTAACCACAATTCCCTGCAATATTTTTTAGAAATTTAAAATTTTCAGCTTCTTTCAAGGCTGTTTTATTTAGGTCAGTTAGAGCAAGTGCATCTATATTTTATTTAGAACTTAGTCCATTTAACTTAATGGTTAAATGTCCATCTTGTGTAACTCGCTCAGCATTTTCTTAGGCTCCAAGGCCTTTAGAAAGTGGTACTCAGAGGATTGAAAACATTATACAATGTGACAAACGTCTTGCTGTGGATTCCTTTTGAGGACTGTCTGACCCAGGTAAATGGTCTCAGCATATCGGTTTGACCTGTTTCTGGAATGGTAAGAATCCGAACCCAGGTCCTTGCCTGAAAAAAATGGCTACGAAATACATATCTGTTGATTTATTAAGTGAAGGTCACTAAGGAAAGTATGATGTTGTTGAGTTACGCTTACCAATCTACTGAGTGCCCAATATGTGCCTACTGTGGTGTGAGGCACCGATGTTATAAAATTACAATCAAAAAGTCATTAAAAATTATGCCTCCATTGTGTGCATTTTGTGGATCCTGCACTCTCTCTATATGTTACCTCTAATTCTTTCAATAAAAATGTTGCACTGGCATAATGAATATGGGATAATCCCCATTTTGCAGATAAGAAAACAGACTAGAATGGGTGATTATTTTACCTAATATACTAGAACAGGTATATGGTAAAACCATGGTGTGAATAAAATGAGTCTGGTGTCAAATGTTCCATCTTTCTTTGCTCAATGGTTTCTCCTAGCCATGAGAACTCCTTTTGATTCTTCTCTCAAGACATACAACTGCAAGGCCTGGTCTCTTTTGTTCACTGCTGAAGCCCCAGCATGCTTGGAACATCGTAGGTGCCCATGAAATATTTATTGAGCATCTAATCCATGGTCTCAGGTTTCTCCTTCTATGAATCAGCATTAGCATGTGTGCTAAGGATGAAACTGAACTGCATGTTCTGAATTACAATGTACATCAATGGAAACAGTGGATTGATACACAGGTATACAATCCACCCAAACATGTTTTCCAATTATAGATAAAGCACAACAGACTTGAAGGAGTATTATGTTTAAATTATTTTCCTGCCAACATCATGGAAAATTTCAAATGAAATGTCTGCTCCCATGGTGTCTCAGCACATGAATATTTGTATATGTGTAAAACAAATGCTTATGCCCATAAAGGCATGTAAGAATCACATTTATGTACCAATAATTGTATATGTGGATATATATAATATATGTAATAAATATATAGATAAATACCTGAATTTTACAAGTATGCTCACCATTTCATGTAATAATTTTCATTGCTCAGTTTCAAATTTGTGTGAACATGGACTTTGCTTACATTCTACAGTTTTTCAGTGAGCAACTGTTTTACATATCCTTCACTCCTAGTTTTTAAAAAATTGGGAAAATGCTTAATGTTTAAAAGAAAATGGCCAAGATAAACACATGTGTGAATGTTATAGTGCGACAGGATTTTAGTTAACCTTAAGTATTGTTGACATAAAAATCCAAATTTTATCAGAAGCTAAAGGGGAAAAAGAAACCCCGACAGCATTATGTAGTGGGTGTCTGAGCCCCAATGAAGAGGAAATGATTTGATTCTGTGGGCTCAGAGGATTTGTCAGCTGCCTCATAAGTATGATTCTGGCTCTTCATATCCCTGCTGCTTCTAATTTAGCAGGACAGGCTCATAATTGAAGCAAATTAACTATTTACACTTGCCACTTCTACCAGGGAAGAGGACACAGCAGCAGGAAAGAATGAGTAGGAAATTACATTCTTCCCACTTGTGTCAGATCTGCCCTTATATAAACACATTAACAGTAATTTCACGAGGCGTCAAACATAGGAATAAATACTGAGGAATAAAATAATGAGGTGTTGCTATTGAGCTGAACTGCTATGGCTAATATCCTTGGATATGAATTATGCATCTTGAAAGAAGGCATAAGTTAACAGTATTCAAACAGTTTCCCTGCAAGTGAGAACTGCTCATTAGGTTCTGGATCTCTAGGTAAATCTACTCTCCTCTTCCACGACAGGGCTAGCATTTAGAAAAATACATGCTCTGGGTACCGTGGGCTGCGGTTTCTCCTGAATACACTAAACTGAATAGGCTTTCCACTCCATTTTTAGCAAAACAGCATGTTTATTTAGCTCTTTGGCTGCAGCTTTAAAGCCATTTAATGTAATGTAAACAAGAACATTTTGTTTGTAATTTGCTAAATGTCTTACAGCCTGACTGTGTCTCCAATTAGGAACTTAAGGTTCATTTAGTAATTTACATCTGGTTCTGATTTAAGGTGACTTTCCTTTTTCACTTAAGAGCCGGCTTGCCGTGGCTAAAAAGGACCCAAGAACACTTTATAGCTCTTTGGACCAACCCTTTCTGCTTCAGAGTGGGACGAGCTCTTTTATTTTGTAGGGTTTTATTTGTTCTATATTGTCACTGTGAACCCAGGTCCTCCACTACAATGACCAGAATCAGAGAGTTTAGAAATAATGGAGGTAGACAGGAAATTTAGCTGGAACCTCATAAAAAAGATGCTGAGGGTTGCTCAAACTCCTAGGATCCTAATACAAAGGGTGTGATATTGTTAACTTATTTTTCTTTCTCTGCAGGTTCCAGTCCGTGAAAGATAAGTAGCAGAGACCAACATCACAGCAATACTTATGTTTTATTTCCTTCTCCATCTGGTGCCTTTTAAACAACTTAGTATGCTTCTGAAATGGGCTCTCCATTGTCTTACGAGTCATTAGCATTTAAAACCCCCGGTTGGAATCCCAAACACAATTCTGCTCCCATTCCAGATTCAGTACCATCTTCCAAAGTATTAAAATGGGGAGATCTCTGATATGTGGAGTTTGTTCAGTGGCTTTGGTAGGAATGATTCATAAGGGAGGTTTTGTGTTCCTTGAGGATTTTTATCGCTTCTTTCAGCTTCCTTTTGATTTCTCTTCTTTGAAAGATTCTTCACAGAAACCAAAGTACATATTGTTTCTCACTCACCATGGATTCTGAAAATAAAGATCTGCCCTTCTGCAGTGGCTTCTTACTCCCGCCTATACTCCACAATGAGGAAGCATGTGATATAAACACACAGCAGCTCTATTAGTCATGTTCCCTCTGGCTGTCAAGAAAACATTCAATTGTAATCTCACTAATAGCCGTTTTTCCTTAAATATTGTAATTTTCTGAGGCCCCCAATAAGTCATCAATAATTTTGACCATTTTTCCCAGTTTGTGTTTATATTTGTAGCTGTTCATAATTGTGGGCTATGATGACAACAGGATTTTGGAACAATTGTGGCACATGAAATCTTAGCCTTCCACCGGAACCAGCTGCCTACACAATGCCAACAGCATCACATGGTTGGTTCTGTAACATGCATATTTGTCCAAAATTTTGAATTTTAATTGTCTGCCTCGAATCTGCTCCAGGAACGTTCTTTTAAAAATACATAGCAGTATGTGTGCTCCCCAACTTGAATATTAAATGAGAACAGAACACAATTAATTTAAGTTTGAAACGGAGATATTATAGTATGTTGGCACAATGAGTGAACATAAAGGGAGAAAACAGGTGGTAATCTACTGTTATAACACTTTGGGATATTTTGCTGAAATTTTCTGGATGCCCAAATGTGCATTTCAGGCAGGCACGTTTGCTCTGCTGATGACTCTAGCAAACTGCTAGAGAAGGGCTGCTGCGGAGCAGCAGAGCAGTGGCCCAGCCAGTGCAATGTGCTCCCTTTTGTAAGCAGTGTCTGATTTCATTAATTTGACCCTCTCCCTGCTTGGTTCTGGCACAGGCCTGCATCCAACGCGTGTCCTACACCATACCTTTTGGCATAATCTTCAGCCTCACTCTCTTGATTAAGCAAGATCATCTTTTACGTTCAAATGATAGGTTATGTTGAACTTCTGTGAAGTCAAAGGAGCATACGGCATGGGAACAAATCATTTTAGAGTGGCCAAAACTGTTTTGGTCATCCCAATGCCTTGTTTTGGTAACTCTTAAACAAGTGTTCAAATTTTAAAATATTTACTTTTATAAGATAAAAAAATTTATTTCTCTCAATCTTGGCATAATTGTTTTAGCAACTGGATTTTGATTGAGAAACTGCTTTATGATACCAAATGATTTATATAAGTCAGCTATTATATAATTTTATCCTTTATAAAATGAATTTGCTCCCCCAAACCCTATTTTCACTGAGAGACAACCCAAAGGTATACTCATTACAAGTTACTTACTAAACTAGGCAACATATGAAACCTACAAAAGAGAAACATACAAAAGAGAAAGAGAAAAATATTTGCCATCATATGTATACAATTAAAAAGCCTTGCACATAATTGTAATTATAGCCACATTAGGGAGACCAGCCTTGATTCTGAATGCCAGAATGGGAAAATGGGAGTGATTTTCCTTTTTAACATGACAGTTGAGAGCAGTGAATCTCATATTTTTGGGGTCTGTAAATAACTTTGATGGTCAGACAAAATGAATGCAAAATGCTATCTTAATATTCTCCTCTTGCTGTATTAAAAATAAAAAGCCTTAGTGTAATAGAATTAGTGGGAAGAAACCTGCTGCCTGATATTTACTGCCTTGAGGAACTACCTGATTTTCATCATAAGAACATCATTATTCTTTTCCATCAGAAACATGAGAACAGGGATTTATTTTTTAATACTGACAGTGTAAAGAACCAATCGTGGGCTAGGGAACGCCTTTGCAGACCTCCCTCTTTAAAAACCACTGCTCTTGAATATGGAAAATAATTAGGAAAATGTAACTGGGGTCAGAGGATAGAGAAGAGAAGTAAGGTGAGTGGCAGAGCAGGCGATTGATGTTTCCAGAAATGAAGAGTTTGGCAAAGTAGACACTGAAGAGGCACAAATGAGCCTTGAAACAATACTCCCAGTTCAGTCACTAAGTCTTAGGTAGGGAAGAGGGGCTGAGCCTTCACAGGGGAATCATGTGTCTTCAGATGAACAAGAATTGCTGTACCCAATCCCTAGGGAAGGGAATTGCTTTTGGGATGCTTTCTCCAGGAAATTTTGTCTCACAAAGCAACAAAGTTTATGGTACTGAAGCCAGGTGCATATTCAAGAACGCACAGAGGGCTTACTGGAGGAGACAGCGAGCTATGTCTTCATATGTGGCATCATGGGTGGAGCAGGGAGGCATTAAGGTGACATTAAGGGAACAGGGAGGGGGTTGGGATTGCTGGTTGGAATACACTTAGTTTCTCATTCAGTGAGGCTCTGCTGAGTGGAGAAGTCAAGTCACTGTACAATTCACCCTGATTGTCCAACATCAGTTGGGAACCACATCTCAGGTTTGGCAGTGTGAGAGCAAACTGACCCAAGTTAGAATAGAAACTAGCTTTAAAATTCTGCAACAACATGTTAGGTTTCGATTAGAATCCCATAATACAATGTCAACTACCCTCTAATGGTGAGTGGGTATTTTAATTGAGTGTACAGAGAACGTTTCGGTGGTGTGTTTCCTGTTCTTAAAGAAAACTCTTGCAACACAGAGCTCCATAGGGCAGGCCTGTGCTTTCCTAGGACAGCACTCCTTCAGGCTGGCAATCTTGAAAAGGACGTAGGGAAATATGTAGAGATTTCAGATTCTAGAAGACAGCTTTGACTTACAGAAAAGAGAGAATGGAGGGACCTGGAAGAGCAAGTTCTATGTTTCCTTAGCAACTGGTTTTGTCATTATCCCCATCATTAATTTCATAGGGTTTGTTAGGAAAAGCATTGTAAGTTGAGTGACAAGTTTTATTCATGGTAATTCTACGTACCAGGCATGTAACTGTAGATAAATCATTCAACACAATGGGGGGTCTGTTTGTCTTATTCTCTGTTCTATCCTCAGTGCCTAGAACAGTGCCTGGCACATACGTGCTCAACAAATATTGGTTGAATAAACGAATGAATTTAATTTATATGGCCCCATTTTGTAATCTGCAAAATTTGGGTAATAATTTCCCTGTATATCTATGAGTATTGAGTAGAACAAATCAAATAAATAATGCAAAAGTGCTTTTAAAACTATAAGACACTATATACTTTATAGATGTTAATATATAATATAAACACAATATATAGATCCTTCTAGATGCATAAATAGGTGTGGGCTTTTTTTGTATTTACATAATTCCTGGACATGATGAGGAAAGATTGATGACTCTAATTAAGAATAAAATATGACACCAGTTCATCACTAATGCAATTCAGTATTCTGCAATGGCTAAAACTGCATCTACATAGTTATTTCAATCACTTATTTTAATGAAAATGCTTTTAAATTTTTGTTTATGATGCTGAGATTTTTAGATGGTGACCATGGCCATCTAGTTCCTGGTTTAGAAATGTCGGATCAACATTACTTCTTTGTTTAGGTGGGCTCCATCCTCTCCTGAACCCTCACTCTCTCTATGACTCCAATCCTCTTTAAGACCTTCTGAGCTATTTGTGCTGTGTCCGTGGTGTCTCACGTGGCCTTCCCTGAGCATGGTCCTCAGTCACACCAGGGCAATACATGAGAGAAGGAAAAAACCAGGCATCTGGTCCCATTTAACACAGCCCAAAAATATGGTGTAAATACATATTGGGGATTGAATAACAGCCCCTGGCGGTCTTTAGGGAATGGCTAGGGGCGGAAACTCTTGAATTTGAGGTTCATTTAGCAAAGAGCAAAGAGGGTTTTGATGACAAAATGGTAAATAGTAAGTGCTGAAGAGAGGTGTGGACAGTTTTCAAAATACTTTTAGGACTTTTTTTTCAGTCTTCATGTTCACATTGGCAACATTAAGGAATAAGGCAATCCTGGCTGAGATATGTAAAAGTGCTTCCAAAAGTAACTAAACTATATAAACTTTGAAACAAAGGAATCAACATGCTATTTATGGAGGAGTAATAAAGGAGTATAACATTATGTGAACGTCTCAGAAAGTCTGGTTCGGATGGGGACACATGCTCAGCGTCTGTTCTGGGATCTAAAGAAATTACTCGAAGCCCTGGGAAGCCATTTCTTCAGACTGCACAATCTCAGCTTATGTAGATTCCCATTCCACTGGGAATCCCTTACCTGTTTCTGCTCTTCTCCTAAACCATCCCACATTGAAGCCACAATTTTAGAGACTTCGCCAAAGGTAGCGTTTGGATTTTGGCCCTTGATGGCGGCCTGAGTATCACGAAAGAATAACGCATAGGCAGACACAGGCTTCTGGGGCTCATTGGGATCCTTCTTCTTCTTCTTTTTGGGAGTTTTTGGTTTTTTCCCCATATCAGAGGCAGGCCGCTTCTCTCCACCATTGATCTGAAAGAGAAATCAAAAGAGAATTATAGGGGAACTGAGACAATTTGAGGACAAGACATATTGTTTTTTTCCTTTGAGACTTAGACACATAGACTCACCCATTCACATCACTCAAACACAAGCTTTTCTAAGGGACACATTGTTTTGTTATTGTTTTTTTTTCCCCAGATGAAACTGCATATTTCAAGTAGTCTTCATATTCATCCTACTCCCAACTTTACTTACCTAGCTTTGAAAAAAGTTGGCTCTTTTTATATTATTGCACTATTAAATACAACCCCTTAACATTCCTAACTTTTTCTCTTACACTGTAACTGTGTCAATGACAGGTTTCTCTTGTGGTAACACTATTGGATGAAAAATCTAACTTGTTTTCTTCTAAGGAAGTTATCCTTGTCTTTTTTTTTTTTTTTGAGACGGAGTCTTGCTCTGTCGCCAGGCTGGAGTACAGTGGTGCGATCTCAGCTCACTGCAACCTCTGCCTCCCGAGTTCAAGCAATTCCCCTGCCTCAGCCTCCCCAATAGCTGGGACTACAGACGCGCGCCACCACACCTGGCTAATTTTTTGTATTTTAGCAGAGATGGGTTTTCACCATGTTGGCCAGGATGGTCTCAATCTCCTGACCTGGTGATCCACCTGCCTTGGCCTCCCAAAGTGCTAGGATTACAGGTGTGAGCCACCGTGTCCAGCCATCCTTGTCTTTCTAATTATGGCTTTAAAACCTTGGGGGCAGCATGCCCAATAAATAAAGTCAAATGGCTTTTGACTTTGCCCCTATGTCTACGGAATGCTGCCAGGAAAACCCAGCGATGCTCATGGTTTAAAGAATGGTATGGTCTAGACCCTAGATCAGTGCTGTCCAGTGGAACCTTCTACAATGATGGAAAAGTTCTATGATTTGCACTATTCTGTATGGCAGCCACTAACCATATGAAGCTAGTGAGCACTTGAAATGTGGCTAGGGTTAATCAGGAGCTAAATTTTTAACTTTGTTCAAATTTAAATAGCTACATATGACTAATGGCTACCATATTGGAGAGTGCACCTCCAGAAATCAGATTCTAGAGAGTTCTAGAAAAGGTTTTTACTCAATTTAAAAGTAGATTCTATTTTCTCCCGTGTTCCTAAAATATGAATATTTTGATAATTTTAATTGTTATTCTGATACAACTGGGAAAAACACATTGAACATATTTAAGATGGCTGCATTTGAATATTATCTTTGTTACTAACTAGATGTGATATCAATTCATCCACCTCTAAAATAAAGCATTTTGGATAGGATTTCTTTCCGGCTCTAAAATTAAATGAGTCTACATGAATACAAAATAGGGCTGCATCTGAAGGATTCAATTTCCACATGCCTTGCCCCCGAACGAAGTGTCAAGGCAGCTTCTGTACCCTCACCTTCTATTGTGGTGGTTGTAGTTGCCTTCTCTCTGCAGATATAATGTAATATATATCTTATTTAGATAAATTCCTAGGTGGGGTATTTGTGTAAAATAACTGCGACCATGGGAGATGAAGCATGATGTACAGAGAGGTCTGTGGATACGATTTCAGAGGACCTTGCTTCATGCCCTCTTTTTACTATTTTTAGCTGTTACCTTGGTTAAATTAATTTCTCCGGGCCTCTGTTTCCTCTAGTGAAAACCAGGTATGGTGCCATTTTATAATGACTAAGATGGTATATATTTATATATGTGTAGAACTTTAAAAGGGTATTCAAATATCAATTATGACATGGTATAAACTTTCAAAATAATTCATTGAATGGGTGGATGGAAAATACTTTAATATTAACATGTGATACCTTATAATCAGTGTGAAAGATATACCCAAGCACCAAAAAGAGATAAGCAAAAGCTAAGTGATTTCTTTGTCTTTGTCTTTATTGAGAAACCTATTAAAAAGATTATCATTCTGAAATTGTCTACTGAAGCAGATCAAAGAACCGCAGGGGGACAGGATGCTGTGAACCAAGTTGACAAGCTAATGTAGATTAACACTAGATGATAACTTCCCTGAGATGGATCAGAGAGGTGATCCTGTGAAGTCACTGGCCACCATGTAAATCTGTCAGAGACTCAGCATGTCTGGTGCTTGATATTCGACAAACCGGAATAATAATGCTATATTAAAACACATAGGCATATATATGACCTAGACTGGTGCTTCTCAAACATGGCTGCACATTAGAATCACCTGGTCAGCTTTTAATACCCTGATGTCCAGGTCTTATTCTACACAGATTAAAGCAGATGCCTAGGGGTGGGAGGCTGGCCTCAGTCACACCCTCTGAACTCTACTCTTCCAACTGGCACTTCGATATCTTGAGAGACAAAACAAACAAGCAAAATTTTTCTGTGCCCCAAAGCTACCCATGGCCATATTTTTCTCCTTTTCACAACCAAACTCCTCCAAGTGGTTGGCTGTGCTGGCCTGACGCAGCCTCTGCAATCTATTTCCATGTGCTTTCCTGTCACTTAGCTCTCAATTAGATCTCCACTGGCCACACTGCTGAATCCAGTGGATGCTTGAGTCTCCCCCTTACCCGATTCTCGCCGTGAGGGCCCTCTCTCCCACTGGTTCCCTAACATCACCGTCTCTGAGTTTTACTCCTACCTCACTGGCCCTGATGTTTCCAGAATCATTTTAGGGTCATCCTTTTCCACCTGGCCATTAATTGGTAGCAATTTCTGATTTGTTTTGCAGTAAACTCCCTTGTCTTGTTAGTGTACTTAGGTAATCTCACATGTAAGCAGGGTTTCCATTACTATTTGTGGGTGGATGGTTTCCAAGTTCATGTTTCCCTTGAGTTTTGCACACACAGAAACAACTGTTATTTGACATCTGTATTTGCAAGTCTCAAAGATATTTCAAACTTAAGTCAAGCTTATTTAGTTTTGTATATTTCCATTCATAGCACGTATCAAGCTTGTAATTACACAATAATGTACGTGGTTGTTAGATCTACTCCTGTCCGTGTGTAGGCACTATGAAGGCAGGGGTTGGGCCTGGTTTTGCCCACTAGCACGTATCATGGTCCCTGATACATAGTAAATGTTTAACGTTTGTTATAGTAGTAACAAAAATATTAATGCAAAATGATAATATTTTGTAAACATGGCCATTCTTACAGTCACAATCATAAAATATTTATTTAAAAGGAGGCAAAAGGAGTCAACAAGGTCCACAATGAAGAATACTAAAGATAGAATGGTCAAGGGTACAGACTTTCAGTTATAAGATGAATAAGTTCTGGGGATCTAACATACAGCACGATGACTACAGTTAATACTGTGTTGTATACTTGAAATTTGTTAAAAGAGTAGGTTTTAAGCATTCTCATTTTAAAAAAAGTGACTAGGTGAGGTGATAGATAGGTTAATTAGTTTATTGTGGTAATCATTTCATGACGTACACATATATCAAAACATCATGTTGTACACTTTAAATATATACAATTTTATTTTTCAATTATACCTCAATAAAGCTACAAAAAGAGTCATCCTCATATTCCATCAAAGATTAAGAGAAATTGGGAACAAAGTACAGAAATAAATGAATGCTTATTCATATGGAATATTACCTAGACTCATTTTAAATTTTAATTAAAAAATTAATGATCTGACACATTGAAATCTCCATGATTACAGATTATATCAATCTTTCTGGAAAATAATCAAATGTCAATCATAGAGATAAATTTCCCATCATGCAATTTAAATGCTCTTATTAAAAGATTTCCCCACATTATTTAAATAGTTTTTGTGATGGTTAATTTTAGGTGTCAAGTTGATTGGATTAAGGAATTCCTAGAGAACTGGTAAAATACTACTTCTGGGTGTGTCTGTGAGGGTGGTTTCCAGAGGAGACTGGGGTGAGTCAGCAGACTGGGTGGGGAAGATAGACCCTCAATGTGGCCAGCCACCCTTCAATAGGCTGGGGTCCTGGATAGAACAAAAAAGACAGAAAAAAGACAACTTTCCCTCTCTCTCTCTTTCTCTGTCATACATGTGCTCTTTGTCCTTCTGCTTTCTACCATGGGAAGACACAGCAAGAAGGCTCTCGCCAAGGGCCTCTTGAGCCTCTAGAATTGTAAGAAATGTATCTCTGTTCTTTATAAATTACCCACTTTCAGGTATTCTGTTACAGCAGCACAAAATGGACTAAGACAATTTCCCTCCTCTATTGTCCAAAATTGTGTTTGAACCACTGATCATCATGCTTATCTCCTTTTTAAGTTGGTATTTGGACAGTATGGTACAGGCTTTAGATCTACTGGATGTGTGATTCCTTGCTGTAACAGGTAGGAGGACAGTCATCCTCTTGCATTTGACAACAGGCCCTACTTTTAGGGATGTCCTGAAGAAGCAGGAGAACTTGTTACTGCCAGTAAGATGCTCAATCATACGAAAACCACCAGTTATCATTTTGAGGCGATGGATAGCAACCCTATAGAAAACCCTAAATAATTCCACGCAGCCAATCCATTTTGTTAGTTGCCTGGAGGCTTTGCCTATTTTCCTGGTTTGTCCTGGAGGGCCAGCTGAATGCAATGTTGCTCAAAGTTTTGTTTAACAGAAGCAAGTATTTCATGACTTCTGCCTCCACATTTTCAAGGCTCAGGAGACATCACTTATGCATTATGGAGTGTAACTCTGGGGCTTCCATTGTATATCTGATTGAGTACCTGAGAGGCACTAGACTGTAAAGCTATGGTGTTGCCCCCATTAAAGCAGACTACCAGCCAGTCTTAAAAGATTATATCATCTTTGTCTTTGTCATGCCTAAAAACAAGAGCATATTGATCTGCTTTCAGTCAACATCACACTATGCCTTCCCTTTAAATACTCATGTTAACCTTGGTTTGAATTTTCTGCCATGCAAGAAAACTGGCATCTGAGAAGACCAATCTAAAGGATACACATAAAATATTCATTACTCAAGATTCACTGCCTCTCCTTCAATAACTAAACTAGATCACCAAAGCTAGATTCTTGGATCATAATATTCTGACCATTTATAAAATTGCCCTCAAAGAACTGAACTATAATCTAAGACAATGCCCTGACTTCCACTGAAGACTTACATAAGGAGAAAAAACTATGCATGAAAGATCTCTATTTATTATCAGATAAAATGTACTTTGGAGGGAATTGTTTATTATATTGCTCAATGTTCTTGTATAAAGGACTAGTGAGTATTCACAATATCTTTGCTCTTTAGAATGCAGTAGAATGGAATGGAAACTCCTTGTTGTAGTTGGATCTCTCATGTACCCAAGTACTTGGGCTTTGCTCTATGAAATATAAAGCTGTTTGTCTTACGAACACTGGGCATTGCCCCCTGATCTGTGGGGATCTTATTTTTTATTTTTCATTTTTCTTGTGTGGAAAGGATGCAGAAATGAGCTGCCATTTTAGATTCCGTGTAATGAACTGGGAATTTGTAAGGCCTACTTTTGGAAGTAGCTTCATCACATGTGTGAAAAACACATGATCATTGTTGTGTCCAAAGCCTCCTTGAAGACAGAAATGCTGCTGTAATTTGGATCCACTTTCATGTCAGTAACGGATGCACTTTGAAAGATACTTGGTGCTTATGACCACAAACTATTTGGAATAAACACAATGATGATAAATATGACTGTGGTAGAAAAATTAGCTAAATGGATTTATAATCTGTCCCTGGACCTTAATTTTGGGTATTGTCTGGATCCTGACTTCTTGCATAGATGGATGGAAGCTTATAATTTTAAATCCTAACTTTCTGAGAGTACTTGACTTCTAAAGTCTAGAGTAGCACTGTCTCGTAAAATTTTCTAGAATGATAGCTATGCTCTCTGCTCTGTCTAAAAGGGTAGCTGCTAACCACATATGGTTATAGGCCACTTGTAATGTGGCTAGTACAACTGAGGAACTGAATTGCTAAATTTAATTTTAATTGGTTAAATTTAAATGGAAGCAGTCGTCACACATGACTAGCAGTCACTGGATTAGACAGCACAGTATTTTGTACTGGACGCTGCTCTAGAGTACACACAGTATTTGTAAAGTTACCAGGGTTCTAAGACTGGATAGTTAAACTTTATTCCATCATAATCTTTAGAATATGGAAGAAACCATATAATGCAGAAATGTGAATTCCTCATGATGACAAGCACATTGAAAGTAAGGCACACGTCCCATTAATCTTCACGTCCTTCATAGCATCAGTACAGTGTTTTACATGCAATGCATCATTATACATTTCTGCTCTGGTATTCTATAGTACTGGGCAGAGGCTTAGACTTAAGAGGCAAAGAAAATTTGAAACACACATAAAAATTGTATGAAAGTCATAGCAACTAAAACATGGCTGAGCTGAGGCCCTAAATGTCGCCCTGATTACCCACACACTGATTTCACCATCAGTTAAAGCACTAATGAATACATAAGTGCACAAATACCTAAATAATTATTATTTATAAATAAATATTACACATAAGCTTTACACAGACACATGTGCTTCATGTAACTTACTCGTAAGACATAGATTTATATCTCAAATCCCTAGAGGTGCCTGAAGGCTTCTGGTAATTCACCCCTGTCATGTCTTATTGGTTAATTATAGAGATGTATTTAACTTATTTGTCACAAGAAAACAATAATCTTTCACTTTAAAAAAGCATGTGCTAATGGTGTTGCTTAGATAATAGTATTTCTTAAGAAGCCAGAGCACAGGAGTTAAGACTATCAAGGAAAGAGAATCACTGATATTGAAATGTCCCTGGAGAAGTTAGAAATGTCTATAAGCATATTTAGAATAAACTGCCGCGGTCCCAAAGCCTTTAATGGAGCTGGGAGAGCTGTTTAATGCACACTATCTTGCAGTAATCGCTGTAGTTTAAAATAGATTTTAATCAAGCACCATCTGCATAATAGGCTGAACAAACAACATAGAACTCCACTTATAACTCTTATCATATAAAGTAAATATTATAAACTCCTCTCCATAGAAACAGGGCATATAACAGCACTTTTTGTGATGTTTCAGTGAGTGAAAATTTTGCTACTTAAATTCATTCTCTCTTCTCTAAACTATGCCATCTAAAATCCCCTTATGAGAATAAATTCAAATAAGCATGGAAAGTAAGTCATCTAGTTACTGTGAAATCAGCAAGGCTGTAATACTTCTTTCATTTTACAATTGGGTTTATTATTATCTTTAATAACGATACACTCTATGACTCAAAACATCAATTATAGAAAAATGCATATGAAGTGCTATACTTTTGAAATGATTCACAAGTGTGGGGCATTGTATCAGCGTCATAGTTTGTAAAGCAATTTCATTTTTAAGGATCCTTGATTCTGCCAAACATAGCTGAGTATGATTTTTGAATGAGTTTAGCAAAGGCACTCAGTGGCCTTACGTGAAATAGGAAGTTTGGGCAATTGTCCAGAAAAATCACTTTAAAGTGATTTTTTAAAGAGAAAAAAGGTTGGTTGTTATTTTATACACCTACTGGTTAAGTTTATCAATTTTATGAGATCCACTTGATCTTTTCTAAATTCGCTGATGTAGGGAAATATGTTTACTTCTTATTCTTTTGGATTGAGGGCTTTTACAGGCTTACAAAGAAGGCAAGCTGTTGAGGTGGGGTCCCGCTGAATAAAATGCCAGGCGGCTATGTTAAGTCTCATTCTGTTTTTATTCCATGAATTAATTAAGTATGCTCAGTCATCTAGGGTATGTCTATATCCTGGCATAATTATTTACTTGAATAAATTTTAGGAAAGATGATTTGGAATCAGGTACTAACTGGCTCACTAAATTTTATCATGTTCTCCTGAACTAGTTTATTAGGCTCAGCCTTAACAAATAGGACACTTTTTAAAAAAAAAAAAAATAAGGGGCATACATTAGTTTAATTGCTGTGGTCTAATAAATTCTTTAAAAGTATCATACACATTATACTAGATAAAGTGAACAGTTACAATATAAGTACAGTACAATGAAGAAAATACTAGACTTCCAAGTCCCAGTTTTAAGTATTCTGTCCCACTGCTAGTTAGATAAAGTGACGTGACATTTGGTTCTAACACTGTTTGATTTCACTTAATATTTGTAGAAACCTGTCTGTTTCTCATTTCTACTTTATTCCAGGAGTCTTCTTGTCTTCAGAGCAGCGGTAAATAAAAACTCCTAAAGCCTTATTTAATTGCTGCTCTAGTGATTTATCCTATTTGCTTTGAGAAAAAAACCTCCTGCTTCTGTCTAGTGTGGCAGAGCACATGCATTGATCAACTAGGGAATTAGTAACAAACTCTTAAAGGCAAAAACTAAGTGAACTCAGAGAAGACGCAGCATATTAAAGGCAGCTTTCATATTTAAGATACTGTTGAACCTCGTGTGCATTTGAATTAAGAGTGCAATAGACAGAAGACAAACCCCATGCCTTACCAAAAGCAAGATATTTAATGGGAGTGGTCCTGTTAAATCAAGATGTAAAAGAATTAGACTGTCAGCACAAGGGTGAAGTAACATTCCCTTGTATGTGACCTCCCAGAACATGGAAGAATGGCTGCTCTGGAACCTTGATACTAATGAAGAGTGGAACAAAATCACTTGTGTTCATTCACAAACAAAAGCCAACATTTGCAAGATTTGTAGCCTGAACATACACTATGTGGGTGGTCTGAAAAATTCAGGCCAAGTGTGGTTCTTGATTGTAATGGTTCAAAATATATGGCAGAAACAAATATAAATCATCCCCATAGAAAACCACTTTTAAACAAGCTCTAAAAGAATTCTTACAAAGTTCTAATAAATATTAATTCTCATTTCAGAAGTACAAAAAGCAAAATGAAACAAGCTATTAAAACCAACATATTCAGACTTCAAAATACTTCATGTATTGAACTTAGCAAAAGAGGGTACAAAACAAATACGTTTAACATGCTTAAAAGAATAAAAGAGATTAAATACATGGGTAAAGAGCAAGCAACTAAAAAAAGAAGTCCAAACTCATTTGAGAAAGAACCAAATGAAACCAAAAATATGAAATATTTGAGATGAAAATTGCAATAGACCATTTCAGATTAGGTATAGCTGAAAAGAGAATTATGAACTGGAAAATAATCAGAATGTAATACATAGGGGCAAGGAAGTAGAAAATATGAAAAAGAGTCTCGGAAAGGAGAAAGTCTAATATTCATCCCCTCAGAATAACAGCATGAGAAGGGAGCAAGAATGGGATAGAGGCAGTATCTGAAAAAAATAAGGAATGAAAATTTCCCCAAAATGCTGATAGACAGAAATGATTACAATCAGAATGCATGCAAACAAACCCACACATATCACCATGAAGCTGCAGGACACCAAAGACAAGAGAAGATCTCAAAAGCAGTCAGAGAGTAAAGTCAGGTTACTTTCAAAGGAAAGACAGGCAGTAAATTCTCAAAATCAATAGTGAAAACAAGGATTCAGTGGAATAATATAGTATCTTCAAAATGCTGAAAGAAAATAACTGTCAATCTAGAATTCTATACCCAGCAAATGTGTTTTTTAAGGTAAGCATGTTCCCTGCAGACCTTCACGAAAGAACATTTTAAAGGCATAAAGAAAAAGATGTCAGGTGAAAGAAATATATATGTGAATAAATCCGAAGGAAAAATAACTTCATAAAATAATTAAAATAGTGTTTCATGAGGTTTATTCCATTACAGAATTCAATTAAACTATAATTAGAATGAACAACAATAACAGCTCCCAATATAAATTGAATGGAAGGTGTATGCAGTTAAACTAATCTAAGAAAAAAGGTAAAGATATTGGCAAATTTTAGACTTCTGTGTAGTTGTATTCCAGGGACAGATACTGAAAGAAGAGAAAGAATATAAAATCTCTAATCTCAAAATGGGAAATAATGTAATGAGAAAAATAAGAGCAATCTTAAAGAAGATGAGAAAAAGAAGAAATATAAAATATTTGTGGCATAAACAGAAAGCAACATACTTAGAAAATTAAGGCTATTATCATATTTATATTAATGTAAATGTAGTACAGGTTTCATTTTAAAGTAAAAGCTCATTTAACTACGTGACATTTATAAGAGACAGTCAGATAAAACATGGATATTTTCAACAGAAAAGCAGAAAGTAAAAGAATAGAAAAATATATAATGTGATTCTTACCCATAATTTCCTTAAAGAGAAAACTGTGCCAAAAATATACTTGTAATACCAGATACTTTATGTGTCTTAAAGTATCTCTTATATTACAAATACGGGATTACAGGCTTAGAACCACAAGCTGCCTAAGTTTGTATTTCTTTGATGCTTTACTGTGTCTCATTTATGACTTAAGGCTGTCAACACAGTTTCCTAGCAATCAAAATCACGGGTAGTGTTTATAAGGTGATAATTTATTTTACTGATGTATTTACAATATTCATCTCATCAAAACAGACTTATTTCATTTAATTGTTCAATTAGATGAGCTGGAATCAATATATAATTGCTTAAAGACAGCACAAAGTGTTAAGAGGAAAGCTTTAAAAGCTTTTTCTGGTATGGAACTAAATATTCTTTTTTAGTTCACTTGTTAGAAATGATTTAAATGATCTTTTTGACTTAATGCTATTTCACATTTAACTGGAGCTGTTGCACTACAACATTCCACATAAATCCTACTCAAATAAAAGGAAAAAATCCAGTTTAATCCTTAACTGTAATGAAGAATGCTTTAACATTTTCATCAGAGGATTTTTCTAGCTTGAATAAATATAATAGTATAACTCAAATAAATGAGCAGGAGGATTTGAATTGGAGACAAGGTGAAGAACAATGTATAGAATTGAAATGAAGGGTTACTTTTCTTGAGATGGAAAATACACTTAAACTTAGCATGACTTTGTGTGAATGTTTGTGCAGATAAAAAAGTCATTTTAATGGGTGCAGTCTTAGAAATCAATCCCTAAACTTTCCTGCATTGATAATTCAATAATCTATCACTATAGAATATGAGTTTTACTATGCAATGCTTACACAGTCCACTAATGAAGAATTATAAATTGTTTCAAGATGTGGATATTGAATGATTGAATAGGATACCCACTGGCAAAGTTTCATATCAGTATGGAAACATGTAAATTCATGCTTTAGTAAAATTATAAAATATGGACCTAACAGGTTAATGGCAAATGGCAGAACCCATGAATGTTAATTCTATGAATTTCAGATTTCTACCTACTCTTCTACTCATATAAGTGGAAGACTGTGAAAAATGTTATTGTAATTAGGAATAATCTGGTATACAATTTACTGTCAGAGGATGCTACTAATTTTGCATTTAATTTCCTGAAATGTCAGGAATGAATACTGATAAAGACACAATCCAGATACACAAACTGATCTTTACTATGAGCAGAACATTAATTTTTTCCCCTTACAATATAGTACATATCATCTGTGTTTAGCAAATTGACTTGAATTATTCATGCATAATGAACATCTAAATCACTGTCCACAAACAAATTATTGGTGTTCACATTTGGGTTCAGGTACTCATTGGCCATTAGGCATAATCTAACAGCCAATGAGTACCTGGAGCCATTGGAATAACCTGTATTTTCTGAAGAAAATTATTGCCCTGGAAATGGTCAGCTAAAGGCAAGGCTTTCAGCAACCCAGTCAATTGTTTATGAATATCAATTAGTTTCCTTCTGCCTTTTCACCTAACTCATGACAGGCTGACTCACTGACAACAAGGGGAGACGGTAAGGATGGAGGGATTATCTTGGGCAGTGTTAGGTTCTGCAGCTGTTCTAAAACGTACTTGGGATTTGTTTCAGTCAGATATGGTAAGACAGAAGACATGGAAATGATGATTGTGAGGAAGAAGTTTCCACTCATAGATCCCTGGAAAGAGAAGGCACAGCACAGCACACAGGGCCACTAGGGAAGTACCCAGGTTGGTCAGGAGACAGAAAGAGGGAGAAGACAGAGCATGCCCAGAGCCTTTACTGGGGGAATTTGTGGGCAGGAATGGGCAAGGCAGGTTGGCATGCTGATTAAGCCTAGGTCTGGATAGTTTGAATAACTTTGGTGGGCTATGGGCTGTAAGGAGTGATCCCTAGTTGTCTGACACTTAGCCTAGGGGGGATGTAGGGCAGAGGGAATACTGGCTTTGTATGTGAGAGTTTTTAAAGGAGATGTTTGGGTGCAGCTGTGAATTGTTGCCTTGTTTATAGAAAGGGGATTAGCAGAGTGTCGTTTGCAATCTCTAAAAATTAGCTAGCCCTGAATTTCCAGGATTAAGGCTCCAAATGCCAGAACATCAAGAATACAAAAAGTAGGAAAATATAGTCAATGCAGAAACCTTATCTTTGTCATCAGGCTATATAAATCAATGAATCACTATTATCTGGACTGAAAAAAATTAGTGAAGTTACTAGAAAGTTAACCATGTATATCAGGATTGCACAGTGCTGCTTTTGGTAGCATGTTTACAGTTTAATTTCCAAAAACAAAATTCCCACAATGGCAAAAAGAAAAAAAGGTGGCTGACATAAAACCTATCTTCCTATTCAGATAACTTAAAAGAATGGCTCTGCTGGTGACAGACACACAAATAAACAACCATAATGGCAAGGAGTTAACAAAAGGTATGCAATGAATCACCCAGGAAAGGAGTCATCTAATATCCCTGGCACTTACTTTCCATGTCCTCAATATGAAATGGTTGGGTCAGGTGGCCACAAAGTTTTCATCTAACATCATCACCATACATCTCCTCTCTCTCTCTCTCTGTCACACACACACACACACACACACACACACACACACACACACACACGACCTTCATTGTACCCCAGTATACTGCCTTCTTAAAATGGTACATTGAATATACACACCAGACCTTCTGTGGGTGCAGACAACTTTTATGCTTAACACATCTATATTTAAAGGATTTCTCAGGGACTTTAAAGTGTAATTGGACGAGCAGGTGGTTTAATCCAGTTTGTTTGTAACCTCATGCTTCATTAACAAAGCCAATGTCTCCCACCAATGTTTCTCACTTGGATGATCTAAACTTGTACCCAGTACAGGTCAAAGAAGGTGCCTAAGAATAGTCTCCCATAGGTCCTAAAAATAACTTATTCATACCTTAGAGGTATCATCACCTTCATCTTCATGCACTGAACTGGATGGTGAAGGAGTTGCAGACTTGCTTCCAGGCGGAGATGGTGAGTTGTGGGGAACATTGCTTCCTCCCATATTCAAACCAAGTTGAGCACTTAGCTGTGACTGGTTAATGGTAGTCAGCTGGCCATGTGGCATCATTCCTGGCTGCTGCCTGATGTCTGCAGGCTGGCCCCTTGGTCTCATGGCTGCCATCTGAGGATGGGAACTGTACTGAGTTCCTTCTGGGTTTCGTATATCTGGCATCTACAATAAATAAATAAATAAATAGGAAAGGAGTAATTTTCACAAATATGTTTTGGGCAAAAAAGTAATAATTCTTTAGATTTCCAGATGTTCTGCTCAGTTACATACACATTTATTTTATCTGGGGTAAAATAATCCTAAAAGTATATATCACCATAAAGGATAGCATAAGACTACCAAAAGACTAGAATTTGAAAATCTAGTTAGCATAATACTTCATTACTCAAGATGTGATTAATTATATTTACAGTCTTTCTACACTAGTGAAATATAGAAATATATTATTTATATATGTATTTGTATATTATAGCATGATCATATTTATATAATGTAAGTTTCAAGATGTTGATGCTCATTAGAGTGTCTGTCAAAATTATTCAGTTATTAGTGATTACAATATTCACGGCAATTCATTAAACCCTGTTTGTTTTATCTTGATAATTTAAGAAAGGATTTGGGAGTTAATAAGTGTACTCTTGTACTCAGTTTAAAGCTTTACAGGGTATTACTAGCCAAAATGATCTCCTAACTACCAGATTCAAAACACTGATAGGCTGGTATTAACCAATTGATTAATTGACTATTGAAATGACTGCACAGTCAGACTTGAAAGTAAAGCTCTAAAATTGCAAGGTCAACATATTAATCCATTATGCTATCTGAGTCACTGGTTTTTAGCCTTAATGAGACTCACTCTTGTAATTCAAGCAATGAATTTTGTCTCTGCAAGGATTAGAATTAAAAGCATTTGAGGATGAAGCTCTTAAGGTATCTAGAGGTCAAATGTGTTGTATAACAGGAGTATGGAGAATTTCACTTAACATTTCTCTGGCATTTTCAAACTTAAAACAATGGAGAATATTTCATGGTGCTTATAGGAGCAGCTCAATTTTTTCATCCTGAGGGGTGTTGAGGAATTCACGCAGAGGGCATACAAAACAAGAGAGAAAAACAAGAAAACTGTGGGGAAAAAAGATATATGGTTAAAGTTACATGTTGGAAGTGAAAAAGTAATAATGTTACCTTATTCTGTTTCATTAGAAAAGAAAATCCCACAAAGTATCAGATGTTTAGCAATGACCTGTCTGCAAATGTTATTGTGACATGAAAATACTGTGAAGGCAAATTAAGTAACCTAGTCATAGGTTCTTGTTTTTGTTTTTATGATAATAAAATCATTTTCTACCATTTTCCCTGTAGTCATTTTACCAATCTAGTTAGATTCACCTAAAGCTAAAACTGAGGTTGTCCAGAGTCCCCATGTGTGCCCTGTGTTCTTCTCTGGAACACCTTTACTGCCTCCACCATGAGGTCTCTTATTAGTCAACTTCACTCCTTTAGCTCCTTTCCAACTTTGGTTACTTCTCAGTCTTCACACATAGTTCAAGGTATCCTAGACCTCTGGCTGGCCTTATGATTTGTACTTCCTTTTTCTAAGTCCGAACCAACGTTTTTTCCATTATCCGAACAGTATTCCTCCAACCCTTCAAAAGTAGTTCAGCATTCTCCTTTCTGTGATGTCCCTCATAAAGCAGATTTACTATTCAATGGTGCATGCAAGAGCTGCAAAGGCTCTTGGTGACACTGTCAGTCTATGGAAGAGGAAAACTGGGAGGGGGTGATGATAGCACAAGCTTGTTGAATGTTTGTGGAATAAGTATATAAATATTATAAATGAATAAATGAAGGAGTGAAACCCAAAGAGATCAAATGACTTGACCAAAACCAAAGATCAAACCCACCTCTCCTAATTCCAGTCTTTGATACTTCCCACTGTATTAAGCAGCTAATTCAACATTTTACATATTCCATAAAAAGGATTACAGTTAATTAAAGATAATTAAAAATGCCTTTTCAAATGTTGTCTACCCAAATCGACAATGGTTTTATCTAGCCCATTCATGTTGCCTTCAGTCACATTTACTAAAATGGCTGTTGCCTCTTCTTAGATGTACATGTAACTTCTACAATCTGATCTTCTTTATGAAATAATACTGGCTTTCACAGATACCCTTAAAGTTGTGCAAGGACAGAGGGTACCATGAAAATTAGGACTGACTTTTGAAAATATACAGAAGAGGCAGTGTATACTAAATTTCTTTTCAGGCTACTGTCAAATGTCCTCAAGTCCTATATGTTTTTAGACCCTTAGCATGCAGAACAGCTCCCATTATGGGCACAGAGTAATGGCTACCTGTAAGTGGACACTATCCTACAGGGGGCAGTCTTCTTTCCCAACTCTGCACCAAATAAAGCACTAATGTGCATATTCCAACTTATATGTTTTATAGCCTTGTAAATGAAAAGGATTTACCAGCAAAATCATACTTCAACTAAATGATCTTTCCAAAAGTATGTAACTAATTGCTATCTTTATTTCTCCTTCACATAAATCCCAAGTTACGAAACACGTACAGTCTGTAACATGTCTGTTTTGAGCCCATTTCTTCTCATCCTTTCAGAAATCTTGTGATTTTAATATATCAGAGAGGATGGTTTCTAAATTAATTTTCATATGGAGTTCCAGATTTATGACTACAACTAAAAGTGTTCCAAAAGCTTGAAGCAATCTTCACTTTATCGCACCTTCTCTCCTCCACTGTCTTGCAATCTTCTAAGATGTTTTCTCATGTTAATTTGTGTAGTGTGTAGATCTCTGGGCACTAAAATCTGCATTCCCACTCTTGCAGTGGAAGGAGAAGAAGGTGGGTGTGGCTATGGAAGAGTAAAGTATCAATCTGGGTAAGGATGGTGAAGTACTCAAGAGGGTACCTCTCTTTCCACAGTCTCATAATTAGTTCAATGTATCCTGTCATCAGTGGTGTTAGGTCAGGCAGATAGCTTGAATACCAAATCAAAGCACACTTTTCCTGTGTGGAGCATGGCAAGCACAAATGAGGGAGCATATCTGTGTCTTCAGTCCTCAGATGCACTTACAAACAGTGGGATCTTAACACTCATGGCAACATTTCTGAATTAGGAGGAGTATTTCCATTTACCTCGTTTTCCTAAAAGACAGTTCAGTATTAATCACTGCCTAATGTATAATATGGGGAAAATTAAACTCAATAAAGTTTGATTACTGAAAATATGAATAATTAGTTAGATCATGCAAGTAAGCTAATGTTTTGACTATTGGTTTCCTGCTGTAAAGATATTGATTGACTACAGCTCCGTCATGTCAAATATAAAACCTGAAGTAGCAGAATATTATTTCCTGTTAATCACCAATATTTTAAATTTATTTTGAATAATTCACTTAAGTCATGCTTAATTGCAACAGTTGTTCTTTCTGATTCTTCTCAAATCCTTCACTGACTTCTCTTTTTTCTAGAACATCCCACCTCTAAGTGATTCCTTAACATGTTATTCTAAGTCACATTTCTTCCACCCAGATAAAATTTGCCATGGTTTTTTATTAATGGGAAATGTTCTAAACTAAAATGTACAATTCTGACCCAAATTCCAAGCCTAATTCTGCAATTGCTTGTGAGACATTACTACTTGGACATCATTCTTGCTAGAAATGTGAACAAAGTTTTCTTTCTCAAACCTATTTTTTTTCTGTCTGACCAATATCTGTTGATGACACCTTCATCTTCCTTGTCACCTCTACTCAAAATGTTGCAGTCATTTTTGACTCTTTCCTTTTCTACCAAACTCTTGTGAGTTCTGTTGGGTCTACCCTGAAACATCAATTATTTCCATCTGCCCTTCCACCCATTTCCACACCCATTCATTTATCCAGGCCTTCATTACCTTTTCACTTGCAATAGCTGCTTAACTAAAATTGGTCTCTTTACATCTACCCCAAAGAGTGGTAGAAAATTAATCTTCATGAGCCATGGGCTCAAAAATTCTCCAATGACACCTGTCCCCCAAATTAAATCCAAACTCTTCAGCGTGACATGAAACCTTCCAAATGAAACTCACACCCTATAACCATCCTTCGTCTACTCTATTGTTCAGTCAAATCCAATTAATTGCTCCTTTTTTACCTAAATCTCTCTCCCTTAATCATGTGTCTTTGTTTACACTGCTCTGTCATTATTCAATTACCATTTTCCCAGAATTTGTTGTCTAAAGTTGTTAAAAAATGGGGAAAAACCCCATACTTTGCTCAGTGATTTGTGGTTTGCTCAGTACTTTTACTTATTGATCCTTATAACTTCCCTTTGAGGGAGCCATGTAGGAATAGCTGCTTTGCACAAGCCCACAGAGAGGTTAAATGATCTCAGATCTTTCTGTCAACAAAGACTGAAGTAAAAATGAAATATACTTTTTTTACATACTTGTACTTTCCCCACAATTCCATGCTGCCTTTACCATCTTCATATATCCAAACCCTAAATATACTTTAAAGTCAAGTTCAAAAGTCAGCTTATCTATAAGGCTCCAAGAACCTTCTTATTCTGAACTGCCAAAGCATTTCGTTTATACTTTCTTTATGGGACACCACTTTAAAATTTATTTCTTTAACATGTATGTACCTTCTAGACAGTAATCTCCTTGATTAGTTCATGACTAATGCATTTTTCAATCCCTCTTGAGATATCTTTTAGTTAAATGGTATTCTAAATATTCAAAAAATATTTGCTGTGTCAGTGTGTAACTAAGGAAATGAATTCATCAGTATAAACTGACTTTAACTAGTCTGATGATTTTTCTTTTTTCCTGGGAACTTCTTAGTCACAGGATGAAAAGATTTGATTAATGTCCGTTTCCCTTTGTGGCAGAAACCTCAAGCTACCCTCCTACACTCATTTTCCTTTTGTGCTGAAAAATGGGCCCCTCTAGCTGGCTCAAGGAGGACATTTGTAGCTTCCTTTACAGCTGTGCATGGCCCTGTGACAATGAAATGTAAGCGGAATCCTCGTGTGGTGCTTCCAAGAAGTCTCCATGAAGGGAGGGGCTCACCTTCCTTTGTTTTTTTTCAAGTTCCTGCTGGCAAAAACGTGGAGGTGATGGAGAGAGCTAGGGAAAATATCTTGGACCAAGACATGGCACCATAAGGACGCTGAAGGCACAAGAAAGGAGCCTAAGAGTGTGACTATTCTGGAGCCTGGACAACCTACTTACAGTGGGAGTGAAAGGGAAGTAAATGTCTGTCGTTGCAGAATCACTGACATTTGGGGTTTTCTGTTATAGGCAGCCCAACATAATCCTAACTGATACACCCTAACAGATTATAAACTTTAAAAGGCTGGGAGAGAATTTATTTTGTTCACCATTATAGCCCTAGTATCTAGAACAGATCTTGGCACGTAGTAGGAACTCAATACATATTTCTTGAGTTAACGCCAAATAGACGTTTAGGTCTGGTACAATTAGAATTGATGATGCCAGCTTCACAGAAATAGTTGTTATAAATCCTTAATCTTTTGGGAACTTCATTTGCTAAATTCTAGGGCTCAAATGTCTCAAAGGTAATTTCTCGTGCGTGTGCTCCTCATTTTGTTTATTTTCAAGCCTAATGAACTTCATATTTTCTTGGCAAAATGTCCTGCATGTCATTGGCATTTTAGTGTTGAGTGGCTCTTAATAGTTACCATTTGCAAAACTCTATCCATTTGAAAATGGGTGCTAGGTTTCACTTTTTTGGAAGTCAGATCTGTTTCCTAAAAATTTACATTGCTATTGATGACCAATGTAAATTAAAATAATGAAAGGGTATTACAATGATGAAGAGAAGATTTCAATTTTTCCAATTAATACAAAACAAAAGTCTCATTAAAATCAATTAGGAAGCCAAAGCTGAAGTCATGTATTGTCCCTCATGACCTGCCTTGATGCTAAGGCCATGTTCGTTTCTCCCCTTGTCTGGTTACCTAGAGCTGAGGAGTGCCACGTTGAGGACAGAGCTCAAGGTGCAAACATGAGGCACAATATTAGCTACACATTTCAGCATATGTTTTCACTTCCTTTCCTTTGATTTTCTTTCTTTTTTTTTTTTTTTTTCTTTGAGATGGACTCTTACTCTGTCACACAGGCTACAGTGCAATTGCACGACATCGGCTCACTGCAACCTCTGCCTCCCAGGTTCGAGTGATTCTCCTGCCTCAGCCTCCTGAGTAGTTGGGATTACAGGCATGTGCCACAACACCCAGCTAATTGTTGTATTTTTAGTAAAGATGGGGTTTCACCATGTTGGTCAGGCTGGTCTCGAACTCCTGACCTCACGTGATCCACCCACCTCGGCCTCCCAAAGTGTTGGGATTACAGGCGTGAGCCACTGTGACTGGCTCCTTGGATTTTCTTTGAAAAGGAAAAAAAAAAAAAAGCCGTGTTGCTCATCTCTGGTTATTATTTTTAAAAAATGAGTAAGATTTTGGTGTAAGTGGAATGGTGAAAAAAAAAATCCTTGGAATAACATTAGTCATGTTAGTGATGAAATAGTGTTAAAATCACATACTTGAATGGCACCAGAATGACGGAGGGCCTGCCTTTCGGTGTTTAAAACTCTGTGTGCTTCACAATCCTTCCAGAGTCTGTATTCCTCCTTCAAATATCTGCATCCTTCCCCGTCCAACACGCCAGCCTTGAAAGCTATCATTATCTCTGCCTCTAGCAGACAATCTATATCAAAACAGTTGTACACATAAAACTGCACCACCGCCTCGGCTGGCTCTGCTCTGATCCAGCTGTTAGAGTGAATAGCAGTTGGTGCACAGAGCGCTGGAACATGGGTAGCCCTGAGGCCTTATTTGCTAATGTGGCTCACCAGCTGCTGCTTTCTGTGGTCTTTGCAGGCAAGGCCTGGAAGGCTGCCAGTTGCAGCAGGAGCAGGAGAACGTGAGGAATCTCTGAAGCCCGTCCATTTACCCCTGTCTGTCAGCATTTGACATCCTGAGCTGTGGAGTGCTTTCCCCAGGGCAATAAGGAGACCCTGCTGGCTTTAGCTGTGACAAGTGTTTCCTCTCGGTCCCTTTTATACACACTATCAAACACATGCCGTTCATAGCACCTAAAGAAAAACTTCTGAGCCTTGCTCTTGGTTGTCCATGCAGGCCTGCATGAGTAATTAGAGCAGGAAGGGAAAGCGGTTTCATTTTTCTTAGGAATAATGCACTCTAAGAGTCTATGAGAAGAATGTAAATGTTGATATTATTTAAGTCCCCAATTTGATTACATATTTTTTCCAGGGATTCAATTAATATGTAAATGTATACACCAGAATAAATGTGTGGGGAAATTTAATAATCAAAATTTATTTATTATTTTCCTAAATGCATTTCTGAGAGAGCTTAATTATTTGTTGTCCAAACACATTAAATAAATCGTTTTTACGTGACCTTCTTGTGATCTATTTATTATGTTGAAATGTGTACTTTAAATAAACTTTATGTTAAGATTTTTGCTATTAGACTTCAATTAGTTGCACTGAACACTGATAATTAACAATGAAAGAGGGAAAATTTGGAAAAATACGTACGCACAGAACTTGCTATATTTTTAAAGATTGAGACAAGTGAGGTTCAAAAGAAAGGTTGGACATTTTTATAAAAATGTATTTTTATCCTCAGTATTTTAATTTAGAATAACTTGATTTCAACTCTGCATTTCCAAAAACAAAATTGTTTTTGTATTTAATATTTGGAATCTTTGCTTTTCTTTCAAAAGACAATAGCAACAAGTAGGGTTCAGCTTTCTCTACAGTACGCTACAATAGAATACTTGTAGTTTAGTTAGGGTAATTAGTCATTATAAAACAATGTATCACAGGAAAGTAAGAACCCTGGAGCACGATTTATTAGATATTTGCCAAACGGACAGCCATAGCACTCTCTAGAACCACCATCTTCAGGGAAGATTAAAACTGCCTCAGAAACCAGTGCTCACACTGCCTGACTTCTGCATTACCTGACCATCATACTCCTTCACACTGTGGTCTCTCCATTGTGGCTTCTTGCACGAATGCGCCCCTTATTACTCAAGGAATTTGGTGTGTTCAGAGCAAAACATCATTGAAGAGTCTTAAAAGTGATGGCTAAAAATCACACTGGCTAAAAACCATGTCACCAGTTTTGGTGTTTGTTTGTTTGTATATCCTCTCCCAGGGATGAACCAAAGATCAGATATTGAAGAACAGCAAGCAACAGAGAGAAGGGGGACCCTGAACCTCTTAACGCCCTTAGTGCCCTTGTCTGGCCTCCTCTGCAGAACTCCACTTCAATTGCTGCCACATCCAGCAGATCCAGAAAGAAGTGTCTTAGTTGCTCTAGTGTATGCATCTGGATATATATTTACAAACAACTGAAAAAGCAATTTTACTCGATTTTATTTGATTTTTTTCCTTTCTCTAAAGGAGAGGGAGGCCGTGTGCTACCGTGGAGGCAACCCTGTTCGTGACACCTAGCTGCCACTGTTTCTAATGAGTTGTCTTACTTTCAACTTCTTTAACCCTCATTTTTCACCTCATAAAAAGAGGATAATTTTTCACCAACAAATACTTATTGAGTGCCTGCTATGTGCCAGGCACTTTCTTAGGTACCTGGTCCACAGTGGTGACCATGTAGTTGGAATTCGTGCCCTGATGCAGCTCACTTCCTAGTGGAAGAGACAGACAAGACAATAAATATTCTAGGACAGTGATATGTTTTAAAGAGACAAATAGGAGAGGAGTGTACTGACCTTAAATGCTTCCTTAAAACATGACTGTGAGGATTAATTAAGATAAGGACCATGAATGTGTTTTGTCACAGTTGAATTCATTTTTGTGGTTGCTGCTCACGCTGATGGTTCTCTTTGGTTATTATCCTTGAGTTGCTTTCCCTGACCAGTTCTGGTCCCTGGTGAGCCACTGACACAATTATGACCAAACATTCTGGCAGCCAAAAGCTTGTATCTATGGGGACCTTCCCTGGGATAAGCAGGGCAGCTTATAGTCACAGAGCACAGGGTTTCACTGAGAGAAAGTCAACAGCACAGATAAAGGTTGAACTTATAACCTGGGTTTTAATAGCTCCCTGATCAAGGCTAATAGGCTAACCGGTAGATACAAAGTTCAAAAACACTTTAATGTATAAAAAGGTATTCCAGTTCATAGGATCGCATTATTTTCCATCAACTATGTACATATAATCTCTCCTTTGGATCACAACTTCGGCCAGGAGGTTATGGGGTATAGCGTTGCCTTTTAATTGCACAGTTGGGAAGACGTTTTTCACTCAGATTGAGCCACCTCGTTTCTGATTGCTTCATGCCAATGCCGTTTGTCTCCTGCTGTGAATCTTAAACTATCAACGTCAATATTACCAAGTTTGACACACCGTGCTTCAGTGAGCCCTTGCAAGGGCTTTCCTGCCCAGCAAAAATAAAGGAAATGTGCAAATGGGCAACAGGCAAAGTTTACTTTTACTTGACAAGGTGCATCTCTCATAATTGCAGATAATGGCAGGACACGAGAGGCTCATGGACTGAAGGGTCCGTCCTGTCTAAAAGAGCTCCGAAGATCACGTGGTCCACCCTCTGGTTCCCAAAACATCTGAATTAGCAGTTCCTACAAATCACATCTCTGGTAAGGGGAGTTTATGAATGTGCTCTGGGTCTACCTATGTTTAGAATCAACGAAGCCTTTTATTTGTATTTGTATAGATCATGACTTTTGCATCTGTGCTACAAAGTGTAGGCGATGTTTTGTTTACAAGGGGCTATGATTTTATATTAAAAGTGTATCAAACATGCGAATGTTTGCTCATATCTCCTTTGTTTTGATGTGCTCAGAGAAGGGACGAATAATGTGCTTTATTTCTAGAATACTTTCAAAGGATTGTGTGCATTGAAATAAAAAGAATGGATTGGAAGTGTAGGTTAAGTAATAAGAAAATTGGGACGTACTGGGAGACATGCCGTCTGGGAGTAGTGGATCACTTACTAGAACTACCTGCGTGTATTCACAGCAGCATCAGTTAGCAAGAATGCTTCTTCACACCATATTTGAACCTGGGAATTTAAGTTGCTTTCTCATATTTTTCCACAGGATGTTAATGGCATGCTTGCAAAAATAGAGATGTCAAGTGGGGTATTGACTTCCTAACATCAGTTCAGAACACTGATATTTGAGTTCATTTAGAGGCACTTAAATCATTAAATACACACGACATTCAGCTTAAAAATACATCTTAAGAAGCAAAATTAAAACCTTATATTCTGCTTGAGCCAGACAGCTTCCCTGTGCAGAATATTTGTATGCCCCAACTTGTTGGAGACTTGAAGGAAAGTACAATTTTTACATTAGTATTTTATTATGGAAATCATCCAATAATCCTTTCAAATAATACATTATAAAACATTAAAATAGCATGAAACCAAGATAGGAAAAGGCTGGAAATCCTCTCTTTTTGAGCATGGTATTAATAACTTGGAAAAATCATTCTAGGAAAATTACAATGTCTTTCAGCTATTTTAAAGTGTCTGACTCTGTAAGTGACCTTAAGCTCCTTTAAAACAATTACAAGATTCAAATATTTGTCTGCCAAAATTTTATAGCATGTTAGATAATGGGATAGATATAGTTATACACAGTCTCTATATTTCTAGGTATACCTAATTTAGTTAATATTAACATCACTCACTCATTTATGGTTTTATAAACTTTGAGTCACATAAGGTCAAGGTCTCAAAACTAATCATAAAAACTACTGACTGCTATTCATGCTAATATAATGACCCTTTCTTTAAAACAACAGCCAATAAATTTCATTATAAAAAGTTATTAAAAGGGTTAAAAACCTATTAAATGTCAAAGAATTTGCCTGACTCAAACTTCTAATAAAGAAAGAGAATAGGCTTTCTTTCTGAATTATTTAAATCTTTACTGACTGTGCACTGAACCATGAAATTAGAAAAGTGTTATTAGAAGTATTCTCTGGTTTTTATAAAAGTTGGAGCCCAGAATGTATCAAGCCATAGTCTTTAACTAGACTAGCTAAAGCAGTAAGTCTTTAATCCTAAATACATGGCTTCTACTGATATAAAGATCATAATTAAAACTCTATCCTGTAACTTGGTGATAATAAAGTTATTATTACAGAGGCACACATGTTCATTTAGAATATATGAACTACATGTTCTAATTTTAATTTGAACAAATATCTTCCATTTTGGGGGGATAGTTCCATGTCTACTAACATAGACCCTCTCAACTAATAATTAGGTTTTAATAGGGACTGACTTTAAAGCACTAATGTTAATAATTTGAACTATCTATCATTTACTGGTTTAACACCTACCAAATGTACACTGAAATTAGATCATTATGGTCTAAAGTGTTAAAAAAATCACAATCCTGCATGATTATAGCCATGTGTGACAAGTGGAATAAATAAATTTAGGTATTATTGAAAAATAGGAAATATATCTTTCACATTTTCAATCTCTATTTCTCCAAGTGACTATACTCAGCACAACTGATTTGAACTGGTCTCTCTCTCACAAGCAGGTAACTGTTCTCATATCAGTTTCCTCAAATGTCCACTCTTAGCCTTTGGTAATTGTGGTTTTAAGTTCTCTTATTAAAAATATCTAATACTGACAGGTCCCACCTAATATACTAAGCACGGTACTAAGAAGTTTCCATGAATTGCCCTATTTAGGACTCACAGTAACCAGGTGAAACTGTTACAGTCACCACTGCCATGGTACCCACGAGGGACCCAAAGGAACAGAGAGGGCATTCTCCAGTCATTCAGTAAGTGGGTCAGCTGCAATTTGTCACAGGGCGCCTGATCTCAAAGCCTATATCATAACCATGAAACTGTACTATTGACCTAGTGTATGATCTGATGTTTTTAGCTGTTTTTTAAACAAAAGATAGTTGGAAGGGCTTACAGGGGAGGATGCAGCTAGAACCTAGAATGACTGAATTTAATGCACTAATTCCTTTTGCAGGAAATTCAATTAATTTTTTTTTTTTTTAACTGAACACCTACTCTTTGCCTTGCACTGTGAGAGGTCCTAGGGGAAACAAAGACAGATGAGACTATCCCTGTACTCAAATAACTCACAGCCTGGAAGACATACTATAATACAAGTCAAAGGGGATTAATTGCTATAACCAAAAATGCACTGCTATAGAATTGCAGAGAATAATGCTGCAACAAGGAGTCTGTCCGCATTGCATTAAAATTGCAGTGAGCATAGCTTAGAATTAAGAATTTTTTTTTTTTAACATCAGAAGGTACAAGAAAAATGGAAATGAGTAGAATTTGACTCTGGGGGCAATATAATTGACAGCAGACACACCATCTAATTGTTTGACAGTCAGTATATGTTATATTTTCATAAAAGTAATGATATGGCTAAGATAGTGTGAAAGAAAATTGAACAAAAATAAAACAATCATGTGGCCTTTCATCTAATGATAAGGATGAGTTTAAAACCTCAAAAATTCAACATACAATCAAATTATACTTTAAAAAAATGTGACTAAAAGCTATCTGACAGTTTGATTTCTGTTTGGGAATTAGCAACGTGATTCTTAAGTGTATTGTCCTATAAGTCTTAGGATGACTAGACTTAGTCTGTAGTTTCAAGACTATATGTCAGAATATATTCTTAAGTATAAAGTTGTTTTAACTGAAAGAAATCAAAAAACAAAAATAAAAAATACACTGCCATTTGATACTATACTAGCAGAGAGACCATTTCACCAGTCCCCAAATATGGGCCTAATGTTTCAAAAATAACTTGCCTTTTTTCATTGGGTCTTAAAAAACATTTATGGGCATAGCAACAGTAGCCATTTTTATCTAGAGCTTTACAACGTTCATTTCATTAGCTAAAAATGTTGCCACATAAATTATGCTTTCACAGAGTGACTGACAAACATTTTGATCAAAACCTTTCTTTATATTGTTTCACTTGTCAATCAGTGCCTTTCACTTGTTAGTAAAGCATGTTTTCTAGAAGGGAAGAATGAAAGCAAAACACTCTGTAAGAGAAAGTGGAGAGTGCACAAGTCTTACTGTGGGCCCAGACAGGGATCATGTCTTAATTATGTGAAAGCTTAATAACTCTCTAAGACAAAATTGAAAGGGAAAAGGAGCTTGGAACAAATTCATTGTGAGGCATAAGCACTGAGTAGACATCGTTCGCTTAAAAGATAGTTTCCTTTCACTTTAACAGTGAAAGACTAAATGGATGCTTGATGGGTTTATGAGAGCTGGTATCAGAAACTTGTATCTCATAAAGATAAAAGTTTTATGAAAGAAGAACTTTCCCTACATTCAGTTTTAGATGAAGACAACTTTTCCCACTTAACCATTAAGTGGCATCTCTCCCATGCAATCTCACTGAGGAAGGTGGTGGATGGGTGAGACACTGGGGAGATGTTGACCTTAAAGACACAGCAAAGCCTGCGGAACCATTTCTAGGCCATTGTAAGCTTTTAAAATTGTGTACAAGGGGTTTAACCACAGAAGAGTAACGAATACATTTGTTGATTATAATGACTCTGGTGTGGTCCCTGCCATTATATATAGGAAGGCTGTCTCAGAATAAGAATTCAATTAAGTTTGCAGTTAACTCTGAATATTCATGCCAACGATCAGGATAACATAATTTTGGTAAAATGTCCAAATATTCTCAGAAAACAGTGTTTTTAAAAATTTAAATTGGTATCCTTGTACTTTTTTTTTTTTTTAGTTTTAATTTTTGTTGAAAACTGTTCTAGAATGCCCTTGCCTGCTTTTCTGTCCCTGTTAAATACCTGATTCTCAAAAAAATCTTGAAAGGATTTCAAGAGAATAAATTTTCCCCTCAATTATAATTGTGAAGTTTTGTGGTTATGGAATATGAAACAGACTAAAGCAATTGTATGCTGCTCTGTGGACACGCCCTTATTAAATATATTTTTGGTCTTTATGTGGTAAAAACAAAAAGAAAAGAAAAAGACAATAATAGCCAGCTATTTGAGAATATTGTTTGGAGTCCTGTTAGTAGAGATTTTAATCTGTCAGGGGAATTTTTAAAATTAGAAGTAATATTCATTTTGTCATTTCACTATCTTTTTTCTTAATTATGGTAATGACAGTGACTTTTTTTTTTTTTTTTTTTTTCTGAGACAGAGTCTCACTCTGTCGCCCAGGCTGGAGTGCAGTGGCACGATCTTGGCTCACTGCAACCTCCACCTCCCGGGTTCAAGTGATTCTCCTGCCTTAGCCTCTGGAATAGCTGGGATTACAGGCACCTGACACCACACTTGGCTAATTTTTGTACATTTAGTAGAGACAGGGTTTTACCACGTTGACCAGGCTGGTCTCAAACTCCTGACCTCAGGTGATCCACCCGCCTCAGCCTCCCAAAGTTCTGGGATTATAGGCGTGAGCCACTGCGCCTGGCCGACAGTGACATGTTTTTAACAACAACAAAGTACGACTGTGGCCTAAATCTATATACTAACAGAACCACTTAAACAACAAATTTCTGTATCGTAAAAGAGTTGGCTTGCACTTAGTTATACAGGGATTGCTGGATGAGAAGGTACACTGACTGACATACTCATCAAGCAGTGGTTCAATAACCTCCAACAGGGTCAGACTGCCAGACACTAAAAAGGATAAATTATTTTAGGATTTACATAATTACCAGACTGATAAGCCCCACACATTTTAATGCCACGGGAATAAAAATAGCAGCATTATTTGTTACAAAACCTTAATTGCAACAAAGTAACTGATAGAAACAGCTGCTATGTAAGAACTTACCTTTGGACACAAATTTATGCTTTCTATCCTTTTCTTAACCAATGCCCCTAGGTAATCTTAACTTAGGTAAATTTTTTCAATATGATGTTCAGCCTCCTGAAAAAAATGTTAATTGGCAGAATGGCCATTTAGAACAGAATTATAATCTTACTAATTGCACATTTATAAATTGATATTTGCAACTCTGCTGTCCCCTAATTTCCTGGTGATAGAATAATTCAAATACTGATGTCAAATTAAGTAGCTTTTAAAAGAATGTTAAGTATGTGTGCTACGGTGAGGCAAGATATTTCTTACAAGTTATGAGAAATGCACTTTGCTTATGGGTAAAATGTTTAATGATATGGAAATAAGCTCAAAGTTCCTCTGTATTGTATTTACTTACAATTTTGTGTCTAAGACATATTTAATATCTCAGCATAATTATATGACCACAACATGACAACTCCAATAAATAGGAAAAATCTCAATTACATTGATCAACTGAGGGAAAAGTGAGAAACTTGCACCATTAAAGTTTAGAGCCTATCATAGGAGAACAAGAAAGAACATCTACCCAGCATTTTTTAAATTTAAAACCCTCTGATCATTCTTCTGCATCTGCATTTACAAAAGCTAATAGAATTTTCCAGGAACAATTTATTTTTTGAAGACAAAAAACACTCTTGGCAAAGACAGAAGTCAGAACCTTCTGGAATAGTACATTATATTTTATTTCCCCTTTCATAGGCCAGGGGTATTTTAGTTAAAGACTAAAATCACTTATATTTTGATGTTGTTCTTTTTTAATAAAAAAGGGAGATAGCTTTTATTTGGCTTATGTTCCTTGCCTTCACTCCCAAACGCTCCTTGTCTGCTCACAAGGTATGGCACATAGGCAGGTGCTGTCCCCATTCTGGGGGTGGGGTTGAAGAGACTAAAGGGCTGGGTCTAGATGAATAAGGCTGTACCTTTCAGTCTCCCTCGAGGGCAGCCTCCTCTGAGAGGCTTTCCTGGACAAGCCTATTAAACGTAGATCCATCCTTCCTAACCCAAGCATCTTTTTCACGGCATAACCACAATCTAACATTATCTAGGGTAAGACTCTGCAAACTCTAACATGTAAATGAATCTTTTAGGAATCCTCTTAGAGTGTAATTGTGATTCAGAAGTTCTGAGGAGGGGCCTGAGACTCTGCATTTCTAACATTCCAAGGTGGTGTCAATGTGGCTAGTGTATGAACCCAAGTTTGAGCAGCAGGGCACGAATTTGCACAAACTAATTGGCTCTCCTGACCAGAATCTAAATTCTGAAGGCTGGATTTTTTGCTTGACTTGTTTACTGCTCTGTTGTCAGTGCCCAATTCAGGCATACTGAAGAACTGGGCTCAGAGGAAATTAGGATGTAGGCACTGAATTGCAGAACCATCAGTTAAAGCTTCTTAATCTCCCAAGAGAGTTTTGTCTTGTTATGTATTTGATGGTTTAGCTGTGTCCCCACCCAAATCTCATGTTGAATTGTAGCTCCCATAATCCCCATGTGTCATGGGAGGGGCCTGGTGGGACATAATTGAATCATACAGGTAGGTCTTTTCTGTGTTCTTGTGATAGTGAATATGTCTCATAAGGTCTGATGGTTTTATAAAGGGCAGTTCCTCTGCACATGCTCCCTTGACTGCCACCATGTAAGACATGCAATTGCTCCTCCTTCACGTTCCGCCACGATTGTGAGGCCTCCCCTCCCATGTGGATCTGTGAGTTCATTAAACCTCTCTTTTCTTTATAAATTACCCAGTCTCAGGTATGTCTTTATTAGCAGCATGCAAACAGACTAATAGAATATTGTTGTAAATTCTTTGCTAGTTCACATGATAGAGAATCGCTAAAAAACAATGTGGTACTTTGATCTGGCTTTTCTGCACAGTGGACTCATGAGAAAGTTATCTCTTTCAAGTCCTGGGCTATTATTAATTAAGAGAGAATAAGAAATAGAGGGACTTCCACCCACCAAACATGGCAGAGTTTATCAGCAAATGTGGGAATCAAACCACGGCTCTTCGTCTTTAAAAGTTTTCAAAATCTGGGTCAAAACTTTCCTAAAGTACTTAAAAAATAGTTATTTAAAATTTCTCAACATATGAATAACTTAAGAAAGAGCTACATGAAAATAATTGTACAATAATAAAATTTGTGGGATGCAGCCAAAGCAGTGCTTACAGGAAAATTTATACCATTAAATATATAAGAAAAGAAAATCCAAAAATCAATAACCTAAGCTTCTACCATAGTAAACCAGAGAAAGAGCAATTTAAGCCTAAACCAAACAGAAGGAAAGAAATAATAAAAATTAGAGGAGGATTCAATGAAATCAACAACAGGAAAAGAATAGGAAAAAAAAAAATCAACAAAGCCAAAAGCTGGCTCTTTGAGAAAGCAGTAAAATTGATAGACCTCTAGACAGGCTAGTCAACAAAAAAGAAGACACAAATTACCAATGTCAGAAATGAAAGAGGAGCCATTAATACTGATTTCAAGGACATTAAAAAGCTAATAATCCTGACCAAGATGGTGAAACCTCGTCTCTACTAAAATACAAAAAATTAGCCGGGCATCATGGTGCGTGCCTGTAGTCCCAGCTACTCAGGAAACTAAGGCAAGGGAATCACTTGAACCCGGGAGGCGGAGGTTGCAGTGAGCTGAGATTGCACCACTGCACTCCAGCCTGGCAACAGAGCGAGACTCTGTCTCAAAAAAAAAAAAAAAAAGCGTTAATAAAAGTATAATATGAATAAGTCTATATTTACAAATTTGACAAGTCAAATGAAGTGGAGCAATTCCTTAAAATTCAACAACTACTGAAACTCATACAAAGAGAAACTGACATCCCAAATAATCCTTTACTTGCTAAATAAATTGAATCAATAATTAACCATCTTCCAAAAAAATCACTAGGCCCAGAAAGTTACCACTAAACATTTAAGGAAAAAATTATACCAATTCTCCACAATATTTTCCAGGAATTAGAAACAGATGAAAGACTTCGTAAGTCATGCTATGAGAACAGTATTACTCTAATATTAAAACCAGACCAAAACACAAGAAAAGAAAATTAAAGACTGTTAACTCTCATAAACACAAATGCAAAACTCCTCAACAAAATATTTACAAATCAAATCTAAAACTCTGCACCACAACCAGGATTTATATTAGATATACAAGGTTAAAGTTCAACATTAGATATACAAGGTTAAAGTTCAACATTAGAAAATCTATCAATGTATTACAACACATCGACAGTCCAATAATGAATGTATTCTAACATATCAACAGGCTAATGAACGAAAACTATATGATCATATCCATAGATGCAGTAAAAACATGTGACAAAATATAACACCATGCATGAAAAAAAAAAAACCCATAGCAAACCAGTGGTGGAAAAGAACTTCCTCAACTTGATTTTTAAAAATCTTTAAATCCTATGGTTGATATCATACTTAATGGTGGGAAAGTAAAAGCTTTCCTGCTAAGATCAGAAACAAATCAAGGATGTCCCCTTTCACTATTACTATTCAACATTGTACTGAAAGTTCTACCTAATGCAATAAGACAATACAAGAAAATAAAGGGTTGAACAGATTGGAAAGGAAGAAATAAGACTGACTCTATTCATAAGTGACATAATTGTCTATGTAGAAAATCCCAAAGAATTTAAAAAAATCTCCTGGAAATAATAAGTGAATATAGCAAGTATGGAGGATATAATGCTTTCTTGTATACTAGGAGTGAAAATTTGGAGTTTGAAAATTTAAAAATACCATTTACAACAGCACTCCAAAAACGAAAGACATAAATCGAATAAACAAGTACAGGACGTACACACTGAAAACCACAAAATATTGATGGAAAAAACCAAGATAGGCTAAATATAAATAGATACCCTGTGTTCATGAAATAAAAGGGTCAATATTGTTAAGATGTCAGTTCTTAACTTAATCGACAGAGTCAATGCAATCTCAGTGGAACATCAGCAAACTATTTCTTAGATATTGACAAAATGGTCTTGAAATTTATATGGAAAGGCAAACAACCCAGTATAGCCAACGTAGTACCAAAGAACAAAGTTAAGGAACACACACTGATAGACTTCAAGACTTACTATAAGACTTGCAATAATGTAGACACCATGGTATTGGCAAATGAATAGACACATAGATCAATGGAACAGAATAGGGGGCCCAGAAATAGATCCACACAAATATAGTCACTTATCTTTGGAAAAGGAGCAAGGGCAATTCAGTGGAAAAGATAGTCTTTTCAAAAAATTGGTGCTGGAAAATTGGAATCCATATGCTCCTGCCCCAGGCCCCGAAAGAAAAGAAAGGAAAATAAGAAAGTAAAGTAGGATCTTTTATTCAATACTAAATAGTCTTAACATATAATTAGCCATCATTCTCCAGGGAATTTACTCTACTGATTTGAAAATGTATGTCCATACCAAAACCTATACACAAGTGTTTATAGCAGATTTACTCATAATCAGTAAAAAAAGTCCCTCAATATGTAAATGGATGAACAGAGTGTGGTACATCCATACAATAAAACATTATACAGTGATAAAAAGAAATGAGCCACCAAGCCATGAAAAGACATGGATGAACTTTAAAATGCATACTGCTAAGTGAAAGAAGCCAGTCAAAAAAAAAAAAAAAAAAAAAAAAAAAGCTACATCCCATTTGCTTCCAATTATATCCGGACAGTAAATATTGGTTGCCATGCATCAGGAAGGGAAGATGGTTGAATATGGAAAGCAAAGGGGGCTTTTTTAGGGTGGTATTATTCTGTATCATACTGTAATAGTGCATATAAGAAAGTAGGCATTTATCAAAACCTTTAGAACTTAATCTCATACAAATTGAACCTTAATATATACAAATTTAAAAAGCTATTTAGGATATTGGGGGAATCTCAGGATGAAAAGTATAACGTGACAAAAGAAGCTTAATGTATTGCAAACACATGAAACAACCTCATTGAAAGGAGCAGGATAATAAGATGCTGACTTAAGTAACTTTGGAAATGAGAGAAATCCGTAAGACTAAAGGCAAAAGAATTGTAAATAAGCACTGTACCCTAGTTGATAAAGTTGTTTTCCAAGCGGGAATGGGTTTACTTACAAATTGGATACCACTATTCCATGGCAGATGGTGGAATGGAACCCTGATTTAAGTGGATAGTGGATGTGGGTGCCAAGTTTCTCACTATCGTGGTGGGTTACAGCAAGAGAAGGAGGCTATGTGGCAATGGACTGGAGTTGAAGACAATCAGTATGAATTCATGTTTTGCTTAATGTAGATACATGTTTACATATAGAAATATTTACAGATAAGTGTTATATATATACAGGTCAGTATTCATACATATATCTCCCTAATCTGCCAGTTAAGAGATCCATGAAGCAATAAAACCCCAGTAGCAATGAGCATACCTTGCCATCTTAGTTTCTGATACCACTCCCCAATAAAAAGAAATAAGGCTCCTTAGAAAAATGGCTTGCTCTAGGACAGGAGCAGAAAATATACAAGATAAGTTTGGAGCATTTTTTTTTGTGGAAGATAGAATATGTACAAAATACAAAATCAAACAATACACACACACATACAGAGTGGTGAGTGTTTGTCAGAAAAATACATACAAGAGCCACCTAAAATAGCCTCATTGGCCAATGCTAGAACAATTTGAGCAAAACACTAAGTAAAATAGTTCTGAATCATAACACAAAGTACAAAAATAAACACCCGTGAGCACATTCTGATTAAAGTAAAGGGTTGAATAAGTAAACACATATGAGGGAGAACATACAAGTCTCCAATGCCGAAGAGTTTCAAATAATTTATGTAGTTATTAGCTCCCTCTTCAGAGAGGGGGAGCACAGCTCCTCATTCCTTAAACGTGGGCTGAATATAATGATTTTATTTCGAAGAGTATAGTATGGAAAGGGAGGAAAAAAAAGAGTAATGTTACATCAGTGAAACCTGACAAATACTACCTCAAGCAGGTGATGAAGGTCAACATCAACAGTGATAATTCATACTGATATTGTGGATCCTTGAAATGATGTGATGAGAATGGCACTTTACCTGTATCATTTTCTTCTCAAGAGTACATTACCTAAGTATCCTCATCAGAAAACCATCGGACACATGTCAATTGAGGGACAAACCTGATGGTCTCAAAACTGCTGAGCTCATCAAAAACAAGGAAAGTCTGAGAAACTGCCTCAACTGAGAAGAGTCTACTAAGACATGAGGACTAAACGTAATGTGGAAACCTGGGTGGAATTCTGGAACAGAAAAGGGATATCAGAGAAAAGCTGAGGAAATACAAATAAAGTATGACTTTAGATAGTAAGAAGGTACCAATATTGATTCATTAATTGTGACACATACATCATACTAATGTAAGATGTTAAAAACAGGGGAATCTTAGTCTGGGGTATGTGACAACTCTCTAGTATTTTCACAATATTTTTTTAAATCTAAAACTTCTCTAAAATAAAAAGCTTTTTTTTAAAAATTGCCCCAGTTTTACTCCCAATAGTCAAGCTGTATGCTAACCAAGAGTCAGGTATATTAGTTCCTCAAATAATGTTCTTGCTCATTGTACTTGTTAATGCAATTATAACATTTATTCAAACAGTGTACAAACTGATTAAACATGCATGCATACAAACAGAATGGTTTCTTTATAAATTAAGTCTAATGCTTTAGAAAGACTGACTAAAGATATGCTGCATAAAAACTTGTTGCTTAATTACATTATGATACTTTAAAAGATTATGAAAAATATTGTAAAAATCCATAAAGAATCCTCTTTCACATTGCCTCGTAAGAGTCTTTAACTTCTTGCACCCATTTAAACACATCTAAAGGCAAAATTTTCATAGACAAACTTTCATATCTGTTGTCCGTACTACAAAGACTACAAGAGCTGGAAACATGGACCCAAATGGTAAGTTGGTGCCTTGGCACTATTCCAAAAAGACTGGATGTTTATATGCTCAACTGTCTTTTTAACCAAGGAACTACTGCATCCTGATGCTTCTACTACATTCTAAGAATGTTAATTGTAAGTAGAAAGAAGTTCTCTGTATACTACAATCTCATGTGCGTCAATCAAAGTGCAGCTAAGAATGTTAACAGGGGATGTTTTTCCCTCCCTAAAGGCTTATTGTGCTGGCATCTGATGGAATCTTTCAAAAGGAAGGCATTAAACTTATACTAAACATCTGTGGAAGATGGTTAGTAGAATATCTGACTACTTTCAATCTTTGTTCATGAGGGAGACTCCATTTAGCTGTCCAGTTGCCAGAGATTCCATGAATATTGGATATTTCTCCTCCATAATCTATTTAAGGGCAGAGACCAGAGATTTCCTGAGTGACTTGTCACTTCTTGAAAGGAATACACATCCTGAATGCCAGGAAGCTTTTTTTTTTTTTTTTGGTAAACCATGATAGATGAGGGTCTATTGTTGGCCAAGCATGACAAGGAGCTGGGTCCTATCATTAATCATACTGAAGAAAAAGAAACTTCCAGAGTATTCCTTTTACCTAGTGAGTCTACTATAAGGGACTTTAATCCATCTGTGCCTGGCATCCTTTCTATCAGGTTTCTAAGTGCTGGAAGTGTGCTAACAGGCCCATCCATATTTTTACTCTCTCTGCCCCTTGCCCTTTGGTAGATTTAAAAAAAAAAAAACTTTTGGTATTAAAATTTCAGGAGGGAAAGTTTTTTAGTTGAGTAATACAGGAGTGCCTATTCAGAATGATGGAATTTTTATTTTGTTTTAGGGAAGGAAAGAGTGAGAGATGTTTTGAGTGTGTGTGGGTAGACAGTGGTAAGAATATATGCGTTCCCAGGGACATTTTTGCTTCCTAAGACTTTGTGAGCACTAAGGCAACGTTGGCTTCTGGATTCGCCTACTTGAAGCATTTCAGAGCCAAGATTAGAAAACCAGAGCCAAGGACAAGAATCATGCACTATTTATTCTTGAGAAAGGAAAGTCTACTTGTATTGGACTCAATTCCAAAAAATCTCAATAGAGGTTGCAAACAGCAAAATGAAGGGAAAATTAATTTTAATCTATTTTAATTTGAAACACAGATATGAGGTCATGAAAAACTTTTAGGAGTAGAAAACAACATTGCAAAGGATGCAAAAACATGTAGGGTGTCTAACACTAAAAGGCTGGGAATTCCCATTATTGCTGAGAGCTTAGTGGACTGTGTCTTTATCTTATCCACCATGAAGGCTGTATCTAAACCAGGGGTGTCCAATCTTTTGGCTTCCCCAGGCCACATTTGAAGAAGAATGGTCTTGGGCCACACATAAAATACAATGACACTAATGATAGCTGATGAGCTAAAATATTGCCAAAAATCTCAAGTTTTAAGAAAGTTCACAAATTTGTGTGGGGCCACATTCAAAGCCGTCCTGGGCCACATGTGGCCTGTGGGCCATGGATTGCACAAGCTTGATCTAAACACTCAGGAGGAAGATTCCTGCATTTCCCTTGTTCTAGGAGTCAGCAAGAATACAGAGTTCACAGTTCACAGAGTCTTTCCTTGGTATGTTTGGACATAAGTACAAGACCTCTCTGGTGGTGACATCTGTCACTGCTTCTGCTTCACATGTGGGAGGCCAACTAAAGAGATTTTTATTAGAGCTTATTTTTATTTTATGCTTTTGTAAAAATAAAACTAGTGGTTTCTAACATGATTGGCAAGAATTATGAGATTCTGCTGAGTCAAATAACTTATCTTCCTTAGAAACTCTTTTTAAGTCACTCAAAGATCTCAAAGTTAAAGTAACTCAATAGTTAACTTTTTGCATTTTCTCTCTGTCATTACGTTTTTCAAAGATGATTGTCTGAGTTCAGGGATTTTTTTCAGGCAGGCTCCATGACACCCTAGACTCAGAAAAGTGACTCCCTCTTAGAATAGTAAAACAATCTAAAAAGAGCATAATAAGTTTAAAAGGCTATAATTTACAATCTCATGGCTATGCATTAGAATAATTTAAACCAAAGTTCTGGTTCAGTATCTTTGCAATTTTGGTGATATTCCTTGGCAATTGGTTTTATATGTAGTGGAAGAAAAAGAAGTGAGCAGAGGGTATGGCTCATGTTGGCAAAAGTTCTGGAAAGGTTAGATGAGCTGGATTCAACTCTCTGTTAGCCACAGCTGGCAATGACAAATAGTCTTTAAGCTTCAGTTTTTGCTCTTTAAAATACGAGGATGTGACCAGATGATTCCTGAGGTCTGACCATTCTGGGACTGTATCTTCAGGGTATGTATATTGCAATGAATTATGAAAGAAGGAATAAACAGCGTAAGTCAGTATAATCAAGGTTGTAATTGTTGCTTAAGAAAGACCGATCTGGTCCTCAAATCCTAGATTACTTTTCTTTGTATACTTAACCTAGAATATTTAATAAAGTTTCCAAGAATGCCTTAATTTTCTACCAGGTATTAATATTTGACTAATAAACTAAATATAGAGATAGATATTTCAGAATCATAAGCATTGCCACAAAATACACGTTAGTGTACAATCTTGTTTTTTTTTTTAAGAGAAGATTCTGATAGATGATGTATTAAGGGGAAGCTATGTATTATCAAATGGAAATACAGATATTTGCTCAGCAATATATGATAGAAACTGTATACACATTTTTTTATTACCTTGAATTTTATCATCGGAATTGGGTTAATTCTGGCTGATATTGGGTACTGGTAGACAGAATAAAATGTGCTACGATTTGATGTGGGCTAGATGAGCTCCCAAACTCCAAGTACCTTGGATGGAATGCACTATTTTATGCATTCATTAATTTGAATCAACATATCCCTCTTTTAAAATGCTGGGGTAGGGGGGAAAGGACAACTATAAATATATAAAGTCAGCCCAAATCCTTCACATCTTGGTTTGAATTACTTTAATCTGATTGTTTTCCTCAGAAAGTTTATGTGATCAGTTTCACTGAGCAAATGTGGCTTTGAAGGAGAGTCAAAGAGGACATAGGGAATTGTCCTGCGGAGGCTGAAAAGATACAGATGCCCAGCTACGTGTAGCTAGCGGGTAGCATAAAGGGTCTGGGGTTCAAGGAGCAAAAAAGGACAACATTTCAAAGGCTGGAATAAAAGACTTCTGTTTGAGAAATTTCATTCCACAACTATTCGTGGAGTGCCCATTACATGCCAAGCACTTTGCTGGTGGAAGGAAATAGTTACAATTTTGCCTAGCAGTTTCATTTTTCTCCTAGAAATGCAAATAAACATGAACAATATACTTTCAGACATTCTGAGAATGTTCTGAATTCCAATGAGTAAAGTCCCTTCAGTATATTATATTTTGAACTTTTAGGAAGAGGCACATTAATAATTTAGCTTTGAAGTGAACTAAAGTGAAATGATGTAGAATTAAAAGCATCACAAAGGCTGCTAAAATATTTATGGAGACTGTATTTTGACTAAAGGATTGCATTTGCAGAACGATTTATGTTCTAGTTCCTGAGATCTCAGTTTACAAAGGGAGCCAAAGCTAGAACCAAATTTCACAATTGTGTTTTTCATTACGAAAAGATTTTCTATGTGTCTTCCTTTTAATTAATTATTACAGTGATGTATCTAGATGGTCTATTGCAGCATTACGTATGATTTTTAAGTGATTTTCCTATAAACATGAAAGTCTTCATTTGGTTTTTATATATTTAAAATAGCTATGGAACAGTGACATGCACTTTACCATAATAAATGCATCAGACAAGAAAATAAAAGCATAAATGTTGCTAGTTATAGTAGCACCAGAGGGAATGTGTGGTCCCGCACAAAATTGTGCTTCCTCAATTCTGAACTGGTACACTTTACTTAGAATAAATGTATTCACTTTCTCGATCTTGTGAAATAGAGACTCAACAAGCCTTCTTAATAACCCTCCAACCTTGCCTGCTGTTTGCACACATGGTTAGTGGAATCACAGAACTGCACATAATCCAATAAAGCTCACACCACCAAAGATATATGTAATCAGGGATCTGAAAGAACATCCTCTAGGTTATATGCAGTCTCTTTTAACTTGTACTTCACAAAACAAACAGTCTCTTCAGGCAGAAAGAAAATACATGTCTGCCATCCAAAGCAAATATGCTGTCGTGCAGTGTACTAAAATGTGCAGGCCTTTCAAACACTTTCTAATCCCAGCAACAACCTCTGTTTCATTGCAGAAGTAGAAGAATATTTGGAGAAAGCCTACATATTTTTTAAAAAAAAGCCTCAGGAAAACTTTCCAATTGATTTTGCTTACTCTTAATCATTTGTTCTGATTGCTCAGGGTAATGAGGATGACAGAGGGTTGCTCTAGGTTACCCTGACTGGGGAGCACAATGGCAGAATCAAACACTGATATGCCAGGTATCGAAAGGTTCCTGGCAACCACGGTGCATACAATCTCTCTCTGAGATTTCAGAATTTTGATCTGATACTCATCACTAGCCGTGCCATCAGCTTTTTATCCCTGATGTTTATCCCATCTTGACTCACAATTCTTTTCCCTTTTTTATAGGAAGGTGGAAAGAGGCAATGACTCAAAGTTAGGTGGTATTTGGAAAAAAAAAGAGAGAATCTAAAAACTCCTTTGCTCTCCCTAGTTTCAAACCAACATCAAAAGAACAGGGAGTAGGACAGATGGCCAACTCCAAGCAATGTTCTTTAGGTAATATGCTTCTATAGCATACTTTCTTAAAATTCCAAACAAAATTTTTTGCAGCCCAAAGAAACTTTAGAATTTTAGGTCTATCATCTTTCTTCTCAATCATCTTTAAAACTAGTGAGGCTTACTCATTTTTCTTTTTAAATCTGCTTTGAAATAATTCCTCAATCTTTAGGTAAATGTTGAGACAAACAATGCCATTTGAAAATAGAGAAATAATCAATCAAGCTCTATTTTACAGTATCAACACTTGAGCAATGTACTGTTGGTGTATCACACTCAGCTTCATTTGTCTTTCATAAGAATTCTATTTTTCTGGACCTTGTTGGTAATGTTCCCCAGGCTTTTCTGTAGTTTCTAGCTCTCTTATGGATAAAAAGGAAAGAAACCTTTGTAAAGGCATTTTTTGAGAATATATTATTTGCCAGCAGACAGATCATCACGTAAGCATTGTGTTTGAGCAGGCCAGGCACAGTGGCTAACACCTGTAATCCCAGCACTTTGGGAGGCTGAGGCGGGCGGATCACCTGAAGTCAGGAGTTCGAGACCAGCCTGGCCAACATGGTGAAACCCCATCTCTACTAAAAATACAAAATTTAGCCAGGTGTGGTGGCGCAAACCTTAGTCCCAGCTACTCTGGAGGCTGAGGTAGGAAAATCGCTTGAACCCGGGAGGCAGAGGTTGCAGTGAGCCAAGATCACGCCACTGCACTCCAGCCTGGGCAAAAAAGCAAGACTTCATCTCAAACAAAACAAAACAAAACAAAAAAAACCTCAACAACAACAACAAAAATTGTGTTTGAGTAAAGGCAACAGAAGGAAAATGCATGAAATCTCATTTCCATTAAGACCTACATTCATGTGCAAAGGCCTCCAATTAGAATCCTATAGAACTGATGATGCTTTGATATTTGGTACAGAAACCATACTAGACTACTGGCATGATAGCTAAGAATTTCTGTGTTTCTATGGCAATCTATTTTAGATAGTTTTACCATGATGGCTAAAATGGAATGTCAATTAGTGCATATAATTTAGAAATTACACTCAAGTCTTGCAGAATTTTAAGTAAAAGTCAGATGTTCTCCCAACAGAATAAAAATTAATTTTCTCCAAAGGAGCATTACCACATTTCAGGAAAACCTCCTTAATTCCTACTTAAAGCCCAAAAGAAATCATCTAATTTGTGACTTGGAGATTGTGAAGTAACATATTTTTAGTTATAGTTATTACGTCAAACAAATACACTTCATTATAAATGAAAAAAAAAATATGCCAAGAGCACTGAGCCATGTAATATAGCCATCTAATAAATTCTTTACTGTGGCTGACTAGTCCTTTGGGCAATGCCACATTGAGATTTTTCCCTGCAAAAAATCAAGAGACTGGCTTGTACCAAACAAAGCATTCCTTAAAAACAAATCTAAATGAAACAAAACCAAACCCTGGTTTTGTAGTTGACCAAATTCCAAAACAAACAAGGCTCTACTGGATGCATCTATGACAAACCGCAGAATACATATTTTAATTATTTGATCCCCAAGAATTAAAAAAAGTATTTTTTATAGTGCCACCCACACATAATATGTCCTTGTACTAGTACAACCCATTTTTAATACTTTGCTTTTTCCTCTCTTCCTTGTAAAAAATGGCACTGAATAAAGGATTATTATGTTTTACTATCTTTACTGTCTTTTTAAAATGGTTCATATCTATTTTGAAATATTCAAAAATAAAGACTTCCTAGATCCCTTAGGAAATCCACCTCTGAAGAAACCTACAGCAGCTTCCGTAGCTGCTAATCTAGAATGAGGGATTATTCCTGGGACAAGGGACAATTGTAAGGGAGATACAAGAAGCCCTGAGGATGGAGGAAAGTCAGTAGTGTGCAAGTTGGTCCTATCTGCCTGGATGTGAGTGTTCTGGGATGAGCGGGCAGTAGGCAATGGCACTGCAGAGTGAAGCAATGACTAAAGGGGAAAAGGATGGCTGGTTATTTAACATCCTTGAGCTTGAGTTCCTAAAATGCAAGATGAGACATCATAAAACCCATCCCTTCAGAGCTGTGAGAGTTAAATAATACATGCAAAATATCTGGCGTATATTAAGATCTTAACAAATGGTGACTACTATTATTATAGCCATTAGCTGGAAAGAGTTTTAACGAACTTAAGACTTTATTTCTACATCTGGAGGGAATAATCATGAGAGACCAGAGTGGCGGGCAGCTGAGTATCCTCTTAGCGGATACTGGATAGGTTATTAAAGAATAGGAAATGCAGGCATTCTCTCTCTTTCTGCTAGAATAAGACCCTGAAAGCTAAACATGCTAAAGCAAAATGTGAGAGATAGAGCTCTGCATGGGCCTGAGATGATGAAGTTTCTCACAGAAAAATGGTGAGCTGAGAAAGGACTTACGTATACCTAAGATTGTCTTTGAAGCTTATAAATAATGTTTCTGTGCTGTCCGGCTAAGTTATTCATGGCTTAACATCGCATTATTTGAGAAGAAGCAATTGGATTTACTGGGCTTACTTAAAGGAGGGTTTTAACTTTTTTTTTTTTTTTTTTTTTGAGACGGAGTCTCACTCTGTCACCCAGGCTGGAGTGCAGTGGCGCAATCTCGGCTCACTGCAAGCTCCGCCTCCCGAGTTCACGCCATTCTCCTGCCTCAGCCTCTCCGAGTAGCTGGGACTACAGGTGCCCGCCACCACGCCCGGCTAATTTTTTGTATTTTTAGTAGAGACGGGGTTTCACCGTGGTCTCGATCTCCTGACCTCGGGATCCACCCGCCTCGGCCTCCCAAAGTGCTGGGATTACAAGCGTGAGCCACCGCGCCCGGCCCGAGGGTTTTAACTTTTTATCAATTTGATTGCATATATGGAAGGTATCCTTGAATAGCTACACAAAGATGTGAATAATGTACCAGCTAGCCTCTAAAGAAAACACATCACCAATTAATTTACTTATTTAACAAATAATGACTGCAGGCCTCCTATATAGAAGGCATTGTCCTGGTATCTGGGGTTGGGGAAGAGGCCTCCCACAGGGGCCTCCCCTGTGTGGGAGGAGGTGGGGGGTGAGCGGGATTGAGCTATAAAGATTCAGAATGTCGATCCACAAACTTTAGGATTTCACCAACCACAAAGTATTTCCAAAGTAATGAAAATGACAAAGATTTACCAACTTTTAACTTCGTTAAACGAGGACACTGCAAATCTGATTACTATCTCATTATCACCATTTCATAAAAGCAAAGACATTTTAACACTCGTGAAATTAGGAGACTATCTTCGAATAAAGTATTATCCTCTAAAGACAATAAAGTTTGCTTTAAAAAAGAATTTCGTGTATTTTTCTCATTTTTGCGAGGAGCAGCAAGACCTTTGGGATTAACTAGCCCCCATCCTTGCATGGGCACATGTGAACCATTAAGACTTACAGGGTAAGGCAGGACGCCGTGGCTCATGCCTGTAATCCCAGCACTTCGTGAGGCTGAGGTGGGTGGATCATGTGAGGTCAGGAGTTCAAAGCCAGACTGGGCAACATAGCAAAACTCCGTCTCTACTAAAAATACCAAGTTAGTGGGGTGTGGTGGCACATGCCTGTAGTCCCAGCTACTCAGGAGGCTGAGGCACGAGAATCGCTTGAACCTGGGAGGCGGAGGTTGCAGTAAGCCGAGATCACACCACTGCACTCCAGTTTGGGAGACAGAGTGAGATTCCATCTCAAAAAAAAAAAAAAAAAAAGAAAAGAAAAGAAAAAAGGGAAAAAAAAGACTTAGAGGCTAAGATCTTAAAGTCTAGTTTAGGAAAGGTGACATGCACACCAAGCCGCAGTATCAGGAGTATATTAAGGGTATTGTCATTATCATGAAATTTGATTATACATCATTTCAAACCACCCTGTAAGTAGTAGTTTACAGGATAGGGAAGGCATAATATTTACTTTTTCTCAGAGGAGGAAACCAGTCCTCAAAGAGATGCAGTAACTTGCTGCATGTAATTAGCCTTTGCAGTAACTTTACTACTGCCGTTGCCTTTGCAGTAACTTGCCTCATGTCATTAACTTGCCTCATGTAAGTAACTTGTTCATGTAATTGTGCAATTGTAACTAAAACTAAGCTCTCCCACTTCAGTAGCCATTTCAGGAAACTACAGTGCATGTCTGGTGAACCATGACTCTTGGGGAAAATAAACACTTTCATTTTCCAGTTGTTATGTTATGCCCTAATGGCATTGCCCGACGCTATTAGGATGGCATAAGAATGTAACAAGAAGATCATCCTAACATCCTAACATATACTCCTTGTTTGAACTCTTGTTTTTTCTTGAGTGTGCTAGGACATTCTATGCCTGGCTTCACAATGACTTTATCTTTCATTGGACAGGCAGCTACTGTCATACCAAACAACAATAGAAAAATAGATAATTTCATTTGATGTTTGAGAAGCATTTCTTAGTGGTCCAAATTTGGTCATATCTTCCTTAGCTGTTTCTGCAATTTCATAGTAGCTCTGGTTTACTTAAGAGAACTTGACAAAATGAGTTCCACTGAAGTTAGCCCCTGCTTTGCTCTGCAATTGTCTAAGCTTTTAAGGCTATCTTGTCCTTGAAGTCAGATGAATTTCATTAGAAATTGACCCATTTTCTTTAAGAACACAGCTAATGTCACTATAATTTTGAAAAAATGTTAAAAAGGTAAGTTCAAGCTCAACACAAGGAAGACCTTTTAACAATAGACAAACTGGAATGGTTTGCTATGCAAAGAAGTCAACTACCATCACTGAAAGTATCACAGCACAGGCTTGACAAATACATGAGGGAGATGTTGTAGGACATATGAGTGCTTTGGGAAAAGAGTTAACTGGATGATGTCACTGTCAACGCTAAGATTCTTCGAACTGTCTCATGCGAGCTTCACTGACAGATAGGATCTAGAATTCATTACAGACATATCCACCCTAATTGGAAATTCCACTCTTTAAGGTACAGAAGAACAATGTCTCGCTTGCAAATACTCATTTCTGAATAAAGGCAAACCATAGATTTCTCTGACACACACATGTACACAACCCACCTGCTTTCTACTTTTGTTTTTTTAATTCTATTTTCTCAGTGATATGTGTCCTAATCACTTTCTCAGCAGTGTCATCAGACATCTATGATGTGGAGCCAGGCACAGAGCTAGGCTCTGGGTTTACAATGACAGAGTTTAAGTTCCCATCTGAAGTCCCCACATTCTGCTCAACACATGACTCTCCATTACCAAGCTCACTATCACCAGCAGGCTGTGAGCCTCAGACAAGAGGTCTTGCCTTAAACACTCTGGCCTCAGTTTTCTTACCAGTAAAATAAAGGACTTTGATTGAACAACCTTATAGATCAAACATTTTTAAATGATCTATTTTATTATTCCATTATGTGGCCTACTAAAACCTTAGAAAATTATACATTCAAATCAACTTATTTCACTATTTTTAGTGTGGCCAATAATCCAAACGCTTAGTTTAGGGAGTTTTATACTACAACGAAACTTCGTTACTTCTGTTCTTGAAATCATTTTCTACATTGACAAATAATTACCCTTTCAAAAATTTCTCCAAAGCTTTGATTAATAGTGTGACAGCCTTGTAGAATAAAACTATCATTTTAAAATCTAATTTTAATCACTTACCAAAAACATCACATTTGAGAACTTTATCTGGGTAAGTGGACAAAGTATGGAATGTAGGATTTCTATGAACATTGTTCATTTGTATGTTTTTCTATAAAAGCACCACTAAATATATAGAAACTGTAATAATGACAAACAGTCCACAAATTGAAACCTCAAAGAAGACATATGATTGACTTGAAAAATAATTGGTATCTTTCCACTTAATCTACATTAATGTAAACAATAAATCTTCTCTTAAACAAAGATTGTGTGAATCTTCATTTATCTTTTATGACAAGAGTGCAAAGGTTGTGGTTTAATGAATGGAAAGAAGCAACAAGGTCAGTTTTAAAAGCCTCACAGGTCAAATGTCTGACACTGAACATTAAAAAAGAAAAAAGCCCTAACACGGTAATTTCTGTTTTCGTCAAACCACCAGGGTCCAGCTGAGGCTTCAAGCAGAAAGAAAGAAAACACCATAATTTTGTAACATAGAGACAAGCAATTGGAATGACAATATCCTTTTAGGATGTATTCACCAGCATTTTAATAAGTTTGAATTAGGTAGATTTTTAAACAGTTTTGAAGCTTTAAGCTTTGAAAGCTGACAACAATCCCTGGCATTGATAAAGGGATGAAGCACAGCATATACCTTTATTTTACATATGCATTGATTTTTCCGCCAAATGGAAGACCTCTGTCATCTAAGAAGGTTATTCATAGATCCAAAGAGCTGATCAGGGTCATTAATAACAATAGTAAACTGATCATCATTCCAATGGGACCTGACAAGTTTCTTTTCAAAGTGGATACTAATGTATTGATGCCGGTGAAGTTCATTACAGCAGTAATAAATCATTAGTCTCTGCAAAATGATTCATAAGTTGGTTGAAATGCATTACAATAGACTGTCAAAAAGCTTTGCAGGTATAAGAAGGCTCTCTCTGGTGCTTCTACCCAAATTGTGCTGGCTTAGAGTAATTAAATACCAGCACCAAAACAGCAAAACCCACTACAACTGTGGTTGCCTCTTGCTTAAAATCCAAGTTTTAATTTAGACAGACTTAATCCTTCCTTGAATTACTACTGTCTTTATAAAGGCTTTAAAAATTCTTTTTAACTTTGTTTATTCCATAAAGATTCATCGTGACCCTTGCTTACATTTCTTTTAGCTTTACCAAATAATGCTGAGAACTTTTATAGTCACAATCACTTCCTTAATATTATTTGCATGCATAATAGTATGCACTGTAAATACATTTCCAAGCATTTACCATTCTGAGCTAATACTGGAATGAAGTGATTCGAAGCTGAACATGGGTTGAAAAGTTTATTTTCAAACATGTGTAACAATGTCTTTAATATTCCTAGAATGTTTTCAAAAGAGTTACCTGTATTTGCAGGTACTATTTGTCTTCCAGAAAAGGAGGAGGAATAAGCTAAAAGGTTAAAACAGTATTAACCTTTTACAGAAGATAGCACTTTCTGAAAATAAGGATAGTTCAACATTACAACAGATTAATGGGTTATATATGATGTATATTTATTTAATTTGGGTGTGGGCAATGAAAAAATTTATATTCTCTATCATTCTTCTATTGCAAAACACGACAAAAGCAGTAATCTCATAATTACTAGTACCTTATTTTAAATAAATCACCTTAATGTATACTTTTCTTTGATTTCTTTGGTAGTTTTCTTTCATTACAGTAGTCATATTAGAACCCATTGCTACTTCTGGCTGAAAAACTGAGAGAGGTGTGCTCACTTCCAAACAGTCTCTTTCCTGGATAGCTTTAAACTATGCATAAAATATTACCTCTTGCTATGTGTCACCTTACTCTGGTCACATTGGCTTCTTCTCACCAAATGAGCTTGTTCTGATGGTCATAATAATTTACTGGGTATCTAAAGAGTTCTGCTATGTTAGTAAAAAAAGAAAGCCAATATGCCTTGCCAATACCAAATATTACCAAAAACCAGTTTTCAATTAAGATTCACTTATTGCCTGTTCTTGGCTAATGTTTCTCTGTTTTGTGGCTTCATGACAAAGACCACATAAGTCCATGGTTAACAAGGGCCATCCTGAACTGAAGTGCTACAGATTAGTCTGGTGTGTTTGCTGTGTTGATTTTCAGAGGTTAATTTCTATACCTCAATCCCTGATGTCTGTGCTGCAGTGAAGACTTATAATATTGGCTCCCTAATAATCTGGCTATTATTTCACTAATGTACACCTAATATATCCTGAAATTTCAATTAAAGGGATTTTTCTAGAGTAGGGAATTCACAACAACGGGGGTTTTATTGGGATATTAAACCACGACTTCATCCACAATATATCTTAACATTGGATCCCTGAAGATAATTGCAATGTTGAAGTTTCAGTGTTTTCACACACTTGTACATCTGCCCCAATTTATCCCTAATAACTGTCCCAAAGCATATTCTATCGGCTGATTGCTATTACAGATTCTAAAAGGGGACAGCCTCTGAGAGGTTTCAGGAGAGAGCAATCTTTTTACCTGGCCATGTTTCTGTCTAGATATGCTCAAATGGACTCAAATAGCCTTCACTGAGAAGAATGCTGGAATCCCCAGCCTACCACCCTCATACATGCTAAATTCTTGACACTCTTACTCAGGAAAGTATCACATATTAAGGAAAGCTACAATAGACCTGAGCACCATAAAGTTTAATTTCAAACTGCAACTAACTCTAATTATTTTATCAAATCGTTTCCCAAATTTTCTGAAAGTGTTGACATCACAGCTACATCAGAAGGGAAACTGGATGCCTTCCTTGCTGAGACACAACCAGGGCTACATGTGACCATGTGTATGTGTCTGAAGCGGACTGCTTCCTAAATGAAAAATAGGAAATCAAGATCAATGGCAAAGAGATTACAGATGCTACCTGTGGTCAGATAAAAATGCACATATTTTGCAGTTAAAATAATTATTTAGATGCTTAAATGACAATAAAAATATAATCTTCAAACAAATGTTAGGAGTGATAATTACACATGAAAAGTTTAATTTCTTTATACTAAGTTTCTATTTGAATTACCTTATTGTTTGCAGGTTTATAATGGATACTCTTAAGTTTTCTAAGTACACAATAAAATCATCTGTAAGTAAGGACAGCTTTACTGTGTTTTCTTCCCAACTACAATTTACCTTTTATGTTTACTTTTATTTTATGTTTTATATTTTATTTTATGTTTATTTTAATTTTATTTTATTGGCTAGTACTTTCAATGTGTTAAAGGTAGTTGTTATAGGGGCATCTTTATCTCATATTTTACTATGAGAATTATTAGGAAACATTAGGTTTCCTCTGTAAATGTAAGACTAAATTTTATGCTCAGATAAATACATTTCATTACATTAAGAAAGTATCCTTTGAATTGTATTTTATTAAATTTTAAAAATAGAAAATGAGTGTGGAATTTTGTCAGATATACTGATATATATTTATCATGTAATTTATGTGAAATCAACACATTATCTAATATTGAGCTACTGTTGCATGTTTGGAATAAATCTTTCTTATTCAGGATGGATTCTTCTAATTTTTGTTTTTTCATATTTTATTTAGGTTTTTGTGTTGGTATTTATTAGTGAGCCTGTTCTTTAGTTTTATTTTTGTGTGTAATTCCCGTCAATTTTTAGTTTCAATATTATACTAACTTCATACAAGCAAGGTTGCAGTTTTACTTTTCCCCCTGATGTTTTGAAAAAGTTTTTGAGAGTTTTAAGTATTTGCGGAAATTCTCCTCTAAAGTCATTTATACATGCTGCTGTTTTTATTGGGGAGAGGGACAACTTTGACAACTTTTTCATTTTCTTTCCATCTTTTCTCAGTTCAATTATTTTCTAAATTATATTTTTATAGAATTTTCAAACTTATTTACAAAGAATTGAGCAAAGCAGTCTCTTATGAGTCCATTAATCCTCTATATAATTGTGTTTATTTTATATATTCTGTGCTTTGCTCTTCTTCAACCAATCTATTTCATTGTATTTTCAAAGAACTAGATTTTAATTTTATTTCTCAGTTCTACTGTTTTTCTGTTTCTTAACTTGCTATTTTCTGCTCTTTAAGTTCTTTCTTCTGCCTTTCTTAAGTTTATTTTGTTGCTCTTTTACCTCTTAAACTTTTTAATTTGTTTTTTATATGTTTTATATACTTGATCAATGTAAGTATTTAAGGCTAGGAATATTCTTACGAACACAGCATTAGCTGTACACTTAGGTGTTGTTTTTTAACAATGGGAATACATTCTGAGAATTGTGTTCTTAGGTGATTTTGTCACTGTGTAAACACCATATAATGTACTTACACAAAGCTAGATGGTATAGCCTACTAAAGGCCCAGGCTATATAGTGTAGCCTATCGCTCCTTGTCTACAAACCTGTACAGCATGTGACTGAACTGAATATTGTAGGCAACCGTTACATAATGGGATTTGTGTATCTGAACACAGAAAAGGTACAATAAAAATGTGGTATTATAATCTTATGGGTCCACCATCATATATGCAGTCCACTGTTGACTGAAATGGCATTATGCAGTTTATGACTGTATTTCATACATTCTGATATGCCACATTTCATTTTCCTATTTTTTTAAAGTCTCCAACCAGATAGAAAATATAATAGAATACCCCATTTATAATAGCAAAATGAAATACACCTAGTAATAAGTAGCTAGTAATAAATTTAACAACAAATGTATAAGATATATAAGAAAACTTACTTAAAACACTACTGAAGGTCACAAAGGAAGACTTGAAGAAATGGAAATACATGACATGACCTTGAAGAAAAGAACTTAACATCATTAAGATGTCAATTTCCTATAGGCTAGTTTAGAAATACAAAGTAATACCTATAGAATACTACCAGGTTCTTTTTGTTTTTATTCGTTTCATAGGGTTGGGCAAGTTGTCCTAAAGTACAAATATAAAATTCAACAGAAATATGCAGGAAGAGCAATGAAAAACAATTAGCACTAATAGATGCCAAAATTTACTAAAACACTTGAAAAAAATCACTACAGCAGAATATTAGTACAGGAATAAAAAGACTACAGAATAGAAAATCTGGAAATAGGCTCAACTGTACATTTGAATTTTCTACATAATAGAAATAAATCATCATCCACTGGATCCAAATCAATGAATTAAGGAGGGATTACTCAATGCATGTCATTGATTTAATAAGTGAGTCAAGTACAAAAAAATCAAATTGTATCCATACCTCCTCCCTAACAGCTAGATAATTTTAAGAGACAGTTCATTCAAGTAAAAGAAAATATGAATGGCTCTTAAATATATAAAAAATAATACCTAGATCTTTTTTGCCTATCAGATTGGGCAAAATCCAAGTTTGATAAGGCTAAGAGAAACAGGCACTCCCATATCTAGAGAATAAAAATGTAAATTTGTATAACACATACAGAGTACAATTTGGCATACCTATTAAAATTACAAATGCATATACATTTTTTATCCAGAAGTTCCACTGCTGCACTTACACTCATATAAGATATTTATACAGGGCTCTTCATTGCAGCATTGTTTACAATAGCAAAAAAAAAAAAACCCTGAAAACAAAATGCCCTTAAACAGGAGACTAGTTAATTGAATTATGAAGAATACACACAACGGAACACTAGGCAATGATGAAAAAAACAATAAAGCAGCTATCATGAGAAAGAGCTCCAGGAGAGAAAAGAAAGGAGTGGAGTAGTGTGTCATCTTCTGTAAAAGAAAAAGTCAGGGTTAGGGGAGGATGGAATAAGAATCTGTAAGCTCTGGAGGGAGAGAGAAGAAACCAAGTCTGTGGCTACCTCTTGTGGTGGTGGGGGTGAAAATGGGAAGCTGGAAGGTGAATGGGATACTTTGCAGTTTTGAACAATGTGAATGTTTTACTAACTCAAATAATTAAATTTAGAAACAAAACAGAAATTTTAAAATGACATTTATACTACAAAATATATCTGTCAGCAATAGATGGACCTCCCATAAGTGTCTTCATATAAGATTTTACTTCCTAGGAGGGAGCTTATCTAATGGAAGCCCTGATTTAAGAAGTGAATTTCTGTGTCTAAAAGATTTGTCACAACAAAATTTCAATGCTGAGATATCTTGTGATCACCTTAATATTGCTGAATTTTTATTTCAAAATCAACAAAAAGTACATTATTAGTTTCCAAGAGTTGAAAATTCAAACTATGACTAAAGTGATCTCTTAACATTATAAAAACAAAGTTTCCAATTTGAAAACCTTAGAGGCTATATATGTTATGACACATGACTCACACTTTCCCAGATGGATATGTATTATTCATAAAGGTTGGGTGTAAAAATAGAAAAATATTTAAAAAAAATTATTTTGGTGGGAAATCAGAAAAGTGAGGTGTAATCATTTGCACATTTAACAAAATATTTTATGCCCATAATTCTGATAATCATATTTTTTGCTCTTATTAACCAAATATATTTGACAATACCTCAATTGTTCAGTAAATGGGAATTATGTACAAAATATGGTTGGTAGTCTACACTGGGAGAAATTCAAAGAGGAATCCAATGTAGTTATCATATTCACAGGACTTAAGACATGTATCAACAATTAAAAGCAGAATGTGGTAGAGTCGTGGGAGGGATACACATTACAAGAGCACAGTGGCAGGAGATAAACTATGTCCACTTGAGAGCATCTTGAACTGAACCTGAAGGGTCAGTAGAATGTTAGAAAGCAGAAGTCGGGAAAGTAGAAAATTCCAAGTCAAATTAATTTCAGATGGGCAGGAAAGCATAAGAAGCGTTCATACAATGGCAAAGTATTTAATTTATTGGATATATAAGGAACAAGTTGAGAAATAACGAGAATGAAGGCTGAATAAGGTGGGCAATAGGTGACATTGGACAGTAGGGAGGAAAGGGCAACTGTGTCATATAACTCCACGGGGTTATGAGAGAAAGGTCTTAGGCATTGGTAGGTAGAATCGTGGATGCATAGATAACGTTAGGAGGAGACACTTGGTGTAGTGAAGAAATTATTCAATTAGAGGTTCTAGCAGAAAACCCTGGACGGGATGGATGCTCACCAAGCATTTGAAGTCATGGAACTTGAGGTTGAAAATGAGAGTAGTGTGGGTGACATAGATGTGTCAGTCCCCTAAATAGGGTGATGGAAACTCTGGGGCTGGTTGAGATCCTGGGGATGCAGAATCTTGGGTGGTGTTCACATGTAAGACTGGCAGATGAGGTGGGGCCAGTGAGATGTCATAGAGCCAGAATCACAGCTAAGTCCAACAGGATCTTAGAGATCTGTATGTTCATTACTTAAGCATACTGATCTCTGAGGTGCTCTCTTCCTCTCTCTCTTCCCTGCATTTTCTATATGAGCAAATTGATGGTATCTAGGGATTCAAAGAAGGAAAAGGGCAGGCCACCTTTGAAGTATGGGGTGATAAACAGAGGAAAGATGGAGCAAATACTTGAGACACTAGCAATCTTTAGGAACAGCGCTGAGTTGTCTTTTAAGAAAATAAAAGACCTAAACACATTTTTAGGTAGAAGGAATTCAGCCCAAAGCAAGAGACAAAATATTAAAAATACAGAGACATATTAGAAGGTCAAGTACACATTTAGACATGCTAATCTAAATAGGAAAAAGAAAAAAGGGAATAAAAGAAAATAAAGAGCAGGGGAGCAGTTTTCTTCCACAGAAGCCAAAGGGAAGGACTAGTCAGAGGACCAAGATGTCATCCTGTGTTGCTTTATGTGTTCAGCCCTATGTGATGTGTAATTTTAAGACAATCAAGGCAAGGAGATTTGTAGAAACTACAAACTCATCTGACTAGCACAAAGGGTGAACAGTGGTGGTGTGGGGAGGGGGGTACCACCCTCCCCTTGTAATCACGCCACCCAACTGCCTATGTAGGTAAGGGGAACAGGTGAAAACAGAGACCCTTCAGGATGGGAAAAAGGAAGGTTGAAAGACTTTCTGTTAGATAATTCTGATTTCTTCATGAAATGGAAGTTAAGCTGCCTTGTTGAACTGAGAAGCTGAGCGCTTAGAGAGACTGGAGTGCTTGAATTTGAACATGATTTTAAATTTAGGAAGCAACTCTGCTTTCTCATGTGAGATTCATCCTAGATGCAGTGTAGCTGTTTCTGCTTTAGCAGGCTTTGCTGTGGCAGAGCCCGGGCTCTGTGTTTCTAGCAAATAGTGTCTCACTGAGAAGTATGACATTCTAATGTTTTTATTTACACATTTGGTCAGCTACTTGCATCACCCGGTTTCTACTACCTAGTACATTTTCTAAACCATTCGTATTCATATCATGCTACAGATGAAATTAGACAATGAGACTGATATTGTGTGAGAGGGAAACAAAAACTCTGCCATTCCTGGGTGGGCACCATTTCTGAAGAGCTTAATCATCAAGCTCTTCAGCAATTTCAACAATTGACTGTTGTTACAGTTGCTCCACTTTCTACATATCACAGACACATGCTTACAGCCATTGTTGTCTAACATTTTGGTTCTCAGCATTTCTTTATTTTATGGCATGCCTTAATGCAAAAACAATGATCGATTCCATTCCAGGATGTACAAAGTTTTAAAGGAGGCAGATGTGAGGAGAGAAAGAGAGAGAGAGAGAGGCCCAATCATTCACGTAGGGACATTTTTTTTCTCCACTTAAAATAAAACTGCCTTTCCTGGTGGCTTTAGTCTGTTGAGTTTTTCCAGTGGGTACTGTAACAGTTAAATTGAATAAACATAAACCTGAACTGCCCTGATTTTAGATTAAAATCCATTTGGATTATAGTTGTATGAAGGATGTTACCAATATTGTATCCAAAACAGATAAAGGAGGAATGCATGTGGCTTTGGGCTCCCTCAAAAGTGTCAGATGGCCACAAGAACACTGCCCGTGCAGGATTTCAAGTACTGAGTTAACTGAGAGATATGTAAAATCACACATACTGGTTAAATTTGAGTCACATGCAGCCTGTGCATGTGAGTTTCTAGGTTAAATGTATGGACTGTATTGATTGCATGAGGTGGCCTTTGGAGATGTACTCTATTGGGAATCAGCACCTCGCTGTTTCTAGCTTCATTTCTGCATTAATTCTGTATGACCTTGGGCAAGTCACTTCATCTACCTGCTCCCCCAATTTACTTAACTGGAGCTCCCTACTGCTTAAGAGAGTTGGAGAAGCAATTGTGAGGATTACACATTAAAATAACAAAGATGTAGGGAACAATATTATAAAATGTTACAGAACCGTGTAATTACCAAGTCTTAGAAGTAACTAGAAGCAGATGAATTTGTTGGTCCAACACCGTATGTTTCAGGTCAAATAAAAATGTAAGACCAAATAAATTGTCTTTATATTACTCTACTATATTGGTTTATTTTGCTCCAATTGCCATTTAACTCAGCAATCTGTAACTGCTTTTTGTCTACAGTAATTTTGTAAAGTTATAATTTTGCATGGGAATCATGATTTGCCCTTCAAATTGCTCCAGATTACACCCATAATCTCCTCCCACAAAACACAGACAAACTTACTCCTGTAATTCTGGGGAAAAATGGAGGTCTCAACAACTTTATTCATATCTTTGGGTGGCAAGAAGATAATATTTCTTTTCTCCAAAGACATTGTTTATCTTTATATAATAATCTTCAGAAATTATTACCCATGTGAACTATTACCTGTTTCCAGATGATATTCACTACTGCAGTGGTCCCTGAGTAACATGCACCACATTATCTAGTGATGGTGTTTTCAAAGTCTTGTCAAAACTGAAGATACAATTTTGAAATCTATAGCACATAAGTCCTCAGTGCATGTTTATGTAAATCATGTCATTAATTTGTTGTAAGTTCAGTGCAATTATTGTATTTTTGGCAGAGTTAATTTAGTAGCTCTCTAATAAAATACATCAGCACCTCTTCTTGCATGCAGAGTTCCTAATGGCTTTAGCTGCCTTTGGTGGGTTTTCTTTCCCTCACAAATACCAAAGTGTTTCCTAAGACCTAAGTTGACTTTACATAGAAGAAAGTTGCAAAAGCTTTCAAAACTTCACCCTCAAGATACAACTGAGCATTGGACTGGACTTTTAAAACTGTTTAAGGTGAAATGTGAAAGCTAAAAAGAAGATTGAAGTATAAATGCATGAAGAGGCGAATTCAAAGTATGTTTGCTTCTTAGTGAGCAGGTGAAAATGAGAGCTTCCCTCAGTAGTAGATAGGAAGGCATTCGCTTCCATCTATGAACTAGATGTATTATTGTTAGGTAGGTTAAAAATAAGGATCACTTTTTAACTGAATATAAAAACAGTTTCCAAGTAAAATGGATTGCCCTTTAGCTTACTGGAAACTTGATTCCCAAGAATGCCTCTGTTGTTTTTAACTGTGTTCAAAATCATATCCAATTGCACTCGTGTGCTTTGAAATAATAGTGCAAGGGCTTTAATTCAATGTTTTTCTGAAAGTTGAAACATTGCCATGCCATGCGACCATGGGTCAGATTGGGATTCAGGAAATCTTTGCTGATTGCACAACCTGCTATGGCAATCTGTGCAGGTACCGCACAAACATTGTGGTGTTTAGTTCTCAAAACAGCTCAGCGGGAAAGGATCTATTATCCTCCACTTTGCAGATGAATTAATAAAGGATCTTTGAAATTAATTGCCATCTATGGTTAGTAAGAAGTTGAGTCGAACTTTAAACATAGATGTTCTGGCTTCATGTGTGGGGCTTGCCCTCTATTTATTGATATTGATGTTAAAAGAATAGGACAAAGAGCTAAATTAATAATAGTTTTGATATAATGATGTATTCTTAAAAGACTCATTGATATTAGCTGTTTGCTATTCAGTTATCTTTCCTAATATGTGCATTATTAACAATTCTGGTTATTTTGGAGTTCTGGGCCAGGTGCAGTGACTCATGCCTGTAATCCCAGCACTTTGGGAGGCCAAGGCGGGTGGATCACTTGAGGTCAACAGTTCGAGACCAGCCTAGCCAATATGGTAAAACCCCATCTCTACTAAAAATACAAAAAAATTAGCCGGGCCTGGTGGCTGGCGCCTGTAATCCCAAATACTCAGGAGGCTGGGCAGAAGAATCGCTTGAACCCAGGAGGTGGAGGTTGCAGTGAGCCGAGATCGCGCCACTGCATTCCAGCCTGGGAGACAGAGTGAGACTCTGTCTCAAAAAATGAATAGGCTGGGGGCGGTGGCTCACGCCTGTAATCCCAGCACTTTGGGAGGCAGAGGCAGGGGGATCATGAGGTCAGGAGTTTGAGACCAGCCTGGCCAATATGGGGAAACCGTGTCTCTACCAAAAATACAAAAATTAGCCGGGCGTGGTGGCAGGTACCTGTAATCCCAGCTACTCAGGAGGCTGAGACAGGGGAATCGCTTCAACCTGGGAGGGGGAGGTTGCAGTGAGTGGAGATTGCACCACTGCACTCCAGCCTGGGGGATATAGTGAGACTCTGTCTCCAAAATAGATAGATAGATAGATAGATAGATAGATAGATAGATAGATAGATGATAGATAGATAGATAGATAGATAATAGAGTTTTGATTGCTTGGAGTCTTACTAATTCTAGTTGAGTAAACTTTTTTCTATTTTTAAAGTAGAGTTAGTCTTTGGAAAAGTTTAGAAAAGATTTACAGAGTCTATCTGTATAAATAAAAAGATTATATAGTAGTTCTTTATGCATACAATTATATATAAGCAAATGTATAAATATATGAGATAAAACATTTATTATCCTACTCATTTTTATATAAATATTATATTAAAAGGAATACAAAAATCAAACACAAATGAAGCTGTACAGAAGAAGAGGAAAAACTTTGGAGGTCTAAGTTCTGTAGTATGCTAGTGATTCAGTGAATTCACTGGATATGAAGCCTTGCAGTTAAAGCATTTGGTTCTTTGTGTGTTTACTTTAAACCAAAATCTGATAGGACTGAATTTTGTCTGACCTTCAGAATTATGTGGATCTGCTTCCTCTGTGTTGGCGTCATAGGCTTCTGTTCTGAAATTATCCTATGCTGGAAGATGCCACAACTCCATTTTTCTCTGCATAACATAGCAAATGGTTTTGTTTCGGACTGCTCTGGAAAGACCACCAGGGAGGCAGACTGGGTTTTAATTTTTGTTTTATTTAATTCCCTTGAGCCTCAGTTTCTCTGTCTACAAAAATGGAGGTTATAGTTCCTACCTCGGGAGGGGATGCTGTGGATTAAATACTGTACTGCATCTACAAAGCTTCCAGCGCAGAGCCCAGCCCATAGCAGATAACTTGTAAGTAATTAAACAGGGATTCGTTTCACATCTAGATTCTTTCAAAAAGAGACTTGAAGGAGTAGTTAATAAATATCAGACTTTTAGTTCTCTCTTGTTTATTCCTTTTCTCAGCATTAGTAAGATTCAAGTGTTCACATAACTTTGATGCACCAAATTGCATTGCTTCCTACATTTGGCTATGTCAAAAAGTGTGATAAAATCTTCCAATCATGACACAGACAGACTAATCAGGCCATGGCCCGCTCACATGGAGGCTCAAGTGACAGAGCCCTGGCTGCATCAGGACGCAGACAATACGGCAAGAGGGGACAATACACCCACACCCAACATAAAAGGGGGATGGCTCTGCCTCTGAGCCCCTGGAAATAGGTAATGAATGTGTCATTCTTTGAGCTGGCCATCAGAATATACCATATTAGCACAACATTAAAAAAAATCCTGGCCCAGTGCAGTGGCTCATGCCTGTAATCCCAGCACCTTGGATGGCCGAAGAGGGCAGATCACGAGGTCAGGAGACTGAGACCCTCCTGGACAATATAGTGAAGCTCTGTCTCTACTAAAAATACAAAAATTAGCTGGGCATGGTGGCGTGTGCCTATAATCCCAGCTACTGGGGAGGCTGAAGCAGGAGAATCCCTTGAACCAGGGAGTCGGAGGTTGCAGTGAGCCGAGATCGTGCTACTGCACTCCAGTCTGGTGACAGAGCGAGAATCCATCTCAAAAAAATAAAATAAAATAAAAATAAAAAAATCCTTTTCACCTTAAGGGAGGAAATGCCATTTCAGTACTTTAGTCTATCCAAGGTGCTGGGTTTAGTCCTATTACCCCGCATGGACCACACAATAGGCAAGATACCCATTATTTAGTTACTCACTCTTCTGCTTCATACACAAAGAAATGCTGAGATGTATTACTATAATGTATTCCTACATTAGTGATAAGACATAAGCATTCTGTCTTAAGTAGTATAAAGGCACATAAGACATTTCTTTAGTCTTTTATTTATCAGGTTGTTACATTTTTCATCCTAGACTATAGCTCTGAGTGTAATTCTTAAAATATTAACCCTGGAGATAATAATAAAAATATTCCTGATTTTATTTGCCTTCTAGTATCACCATTGATGGTTTGAAATAAAAGGGCATTTACACCTTGGATTATAAAATATCTTCCTAGAAATGGAAAGTTCTGTAAGCAAATTCACCTATATAAAAATGCCCTGCCTTTCCCAGATGATGATCATCATTTTCTCCAATTACCACTCACATCCTACTCTAGAAACATTTTTATTTCATTTTAAAGTGAAATTCAATGTATCCATCCTACAACTTTTCTATCTGGATGGCAGAATTTAATAATTTGGATGTAGAATTCCTGGATACTACAAAATAAATTAACATGTCAGAAAATCAAAAACCTGTGAAGATAGTGTTTTTAGGACACATTCAGGAGGGCATAATCCATGTATCACAAGTTCATGTCAACCACAGGCATGATAGGAACTCATCGTAAAGAGAAATTTATCACTCAAAATCAAACTGCAACATCAACTAAAAAACTCAGTAATGTGTTCTCTGCTTCTTTTTGACCTTCTGTTGTTGCTTATTTGAAGATCCTGGCAACTGTCAGTGATGGAATATTCATGAGGCTATAGTCATTCCAAGACTAAAATGTTAGATTCTGCCACTTTTTCATAGATGGCTGTAGAAGTGGGATTTCATTTAAATGGAAGTCTTTTTTTTTTTTTTTTTAACACATCCTACATACATGAGTCAGTAACAATTGTGGTTGAACCGTGAATGTAATTTTCATGAATGATAAATCCTGTTTGCCCTCTTACCTTGGATATTTCTACATTTTTTTTAAATTCTACTAGTGACTTGGCAATCTGTCAAAAGATTGGCTAGTTCTTGATTGTGTCTATGGATAAAAACATTTTTAAATTAAAGTTTTTCATGTTAAAAGAAAACATGTACCTTGAATTTAATACTGATTACCTATAATCACAAGATAAACTAATAATTGGGTTCTAAACTATAGCAATATCATAACATTTTGAGAATAAATTTGAAACAAACATAAAAATATTTTCAGGAACCTTCCTCCATTAAAAATCCTTTATCTGGTAAGCACATGGTAAACACATACAGGATATATCTATGCAAATATCAGAAAGAGTTTTCAATTTGGCTCCCTCAATAGCCACATAGGATTATTATGAGTATAACAGTTTTATGTTCAAGTGAGATTCTGCAGCACTAACTCATTGTTAATCAAATCAGTCAAGCTCTCTCTGGAATTTCAATTTACACCTTCGCAAAATATTAACAGTGATTAATGTTTGATTTATTCATATGTTTGATTATTCATATACAGCTTTAAGAAGGGCTCTCACCCCTAAAAGCTGTCTTTTTTTTATCTCTCATTGTGCTCAAAAATTACACATTTTAGTCCCAATAGGTTATAATTAACTTTAGTAACATAACTGCTAATGCATTAAAGATCAAAGCAAAATTTGTTCTACAAAACATCCGGTTTAGGGAAGCAACTCATACTGTTTCTCAGTCTGAGGAAGTTGTGATCTGGTAGCAGAGCATCATGCCAAAAAGCTTCAGGAACTATAAGCAGTGGGCCCAAGAGCAGGGTTTTTGGCACAGGGGATACAGGAAGCATTTGGGCCCAAACCAGTGAATGACAGAGTATTTGTGCTCACACTTTTGCTTGAGTCCAAGTTGTCCGTTTTCTTCCCAACCCAGTTTCTTCTCAGATGAAGAGAGTTGTATGCTTCCTTTGCAATGGAAACTGTAGGGGTGAATCCCACGAGGACACTGACTAAGATTCAGAGGAGGTCAACCCCTTCTGTGTCTTGACCTTGGGAAATCAGTTGTATCTCCAAGCGTCCATGTTGCAAATTGATTATTGCTATTCTTATGTATTAAGCATCTTTTAAATGGAGGTGCTTGTACAAATATAATCTTGTAGTTTACTCTCTGAAGTAGGCAATATCATTCCCTCTAAAGGAAATCAAGGCTCTGAGAGGTCCAGTACCTTGGCTGAGGAGGCATAATCAGGGTGCAGCCCTGCCCTGGTCTCATTACTCCAGATCCAGGATGCTTTCCAATAAATTCTGCCTTCTTTAATGGTAGCTCCCAGTCCTACTTATAGGACAGAGTGGTTGTAAAAATCTAACATGATCACGTACATGAAAGTTCTTTGTAAGTGGTAAAGAGCTTAAGGTACAGGCTAACAAAATCATTTCTCAGCTATACTTTCTCACTTTCTACTAACTGGCTAGCAATTGTATAAACTTCTTATTCTTTAGCAGGGAAAGTTAGCCCTTGCAGACAACTATTTTAGGAAAAGTGCTAATAATCAATACAGATAAACACTCTCATTTTTCAATTTTTGGCCAAAATCTGTGCTTTAGACACCAGTCTTTTTAAAAGATATAAATTCTCTCTCTTTTGATAAGTGCTTTGAGACTTGCTCAAGCAAAACTCTATTGGAGTCTCTCACACAATTGTGATAGAGCGCTCACATGAGAACTTCTCCACCTTGAAATGAGAAAGCTGGGTCAAGTATGGAATTAACAAAGACCGAAATACAGGTAGATTATTCCTGGTCCAAAATATTGGTGACCAGAAGTGTTTCAAATTTCTGACTTCTTTTTTTGAATTTTGGAATATTTGCTTTATACTTACCAGGTTCAGCAACCCTAATCAGAAAAGCTGGAATCCAAAATGCTCTGAAATCTGAAACTTTTTGAGTGCTGAAACAACGCTCAAAGGAAATGCTCCCGGAACATTTTGGATTCCAGATTTTCAGATTAGGGATACTCAACCTGAGCCACTATTCTAATTTTAGTTAAAGGAATAATATGAGAAAAGCTAAATATCCATACCGAAGTGAGGATCTGAGGCTATCAGTTGGAAAATTCACACTCCAGGGAAAACACTATGAGTGAGTGTTATTAGCTGAAATTACAAAACTGTTTGCCTATTTTGATCTGTTTCAACAAATATATTTTCAATGCTTTTTTTTTTCAGTTGGACTCTAAGATAGTGCCAAGATTATCATTTCAGGAGACGGTCCTTTTGTTGCTATCTAGTTGGGTAATTATTCTGTATGAAGTTCTTCTATTTGCAGTGATCAATAACATTCCCATTTGACCCTTCCTCTTTGAACTAACTTGTCCTGGCCCAGGCTTGAACCGAATATTTACTTATGAACAAAGAAGTATCTCCCATTCACCCAGTGGAATAAACACTGGCCCAACATAACTATTTTTTTCAACCAGAGCATATGTTATTTTGAAAATGAATCATTCATAATCAAAATATTATACAAAATGTCTTTTTAAAATGTATGCCTGGCATTTATATAATACAACCTCTATACACACAAGTAGATGAATACATATAATACCTTATTTTGTACAGCAAGACAAAAACATAAATATGAAACATTCTAGACATCTATATAATAATATCGAAGTGTGGAAGATGAATAGCCAAAAAAAATCATAAATGAATACATCAACTACCATTTTAATCATTTCTACTTTAAGCTGTTTTTAACTGATTTTTCAAGGTTTGGTTGTTTAGTTTCTATGAACCTACACAGAAGATTTGATTTACTTTAAATTGAAAAAATGCTCATACGATATGACAATTTCAAAAATGTACTTTTAGTAGCTGGTGACACCATCTATTCATGTCATCTGAGTGTATTTCTTGGGGCAAGGGACCTGCAAGGCAAGACTATATAGGCCATAATTTAATCACTGCAAATAAAGAATGTCTAGGAATGGCAGTGAAATATATGTATTTCTCCAAATGGGCAGCATACTAAGATGAAGATGTTTAGAAGAATAAAATTAAGATAAAATAAAGATCATGTATAGTTGGTAGAGGATTTTTTTGTCAACATTGAGACCTTCATTGAAATGAATTTTTACAAATAGAGTAAGATTTTGAAAATCCATTCTTCCCTTGCATTTTATTGTCAACAGAATTGCTTCTATAGTTCATATAACTAAAAAGACTCCACTATTTTAACCCTATACCTTGGACAGCATCAGTCAAATTTTGAATTCTATCTAAGGCCATTCTTAATTAGAAACCGGTAACAGAGTAGCTTATCAAATATTTTATTTCTTCCTTCAAAAATCAACATAGGATTGTTTGGTGACTTTGCTTTGAATAAAGTGTCTTTTATTACTTATTTTAGTACAACACATTAAAATCAAATATCTCCTGTAGCAAAACGATTCAAGTCTGTGGAACTCAAATAATTTTCTAATAAAAAATGCATGAGACAAATAAATGCACTTTATGTTCCACAAGAAAAGGCAGTTTCAACAGGCTAATGCTCAGAGAAAATTCATTTTATCAACCAGCCATTTCATTCTTTGGTGCTGTTACAAGCTCCTTCCAGTTGCTAGGCAACCATAATTCATAGTACCTTTTAATGGATACTCTGCTACTGCTGAGAACATTAAGGTGAAGAGAATAAATGCCTTGGGTGAATCTTGAAATCTTTCATTATGCATGTCATTCTATTTCTGTAATGCTATATTGCTGAAATGTTTCTGTGGCAGGAAACTGAGTTGTAGTAATTGCATATTCCACTCATATATGTTTTGTAAGCAGAGCAGCACGTACTTGTCTAAAATGAGTTATTTCAAACATGATTGAAATTGGACTTCTCTACTTCTAAAGGTAGTAAATAAATCTAAAGAAAGAAAGAATAGGTTTAGAGTAAAATGTCTCAAAATTTCCAGTAAGAATGAAGAAATCTTACAGCACAAATCAAAAGTAATCAAGCTGGTTCAAGCTTGATCAGGATGGTTTATAAATATGTGGTACATACAAGTTGAAATGTAAAAATACAATAGAGAGAATATATTGCAAGCTTTAAAGTAGCCTGGACAGACTTTACAAAAAGGTATAGGTATACTAGTGACATTCGTGTGTCCAAGTTTTATAGAATAAGATTGGGAATGCACCACGGATATCTTCCACATTGTTGTCCAATGGGAAAGGTATTGTATATTATTAAAATATTATTATTTATCGTATAGCACACTATTTCTGGTTTAATTTAAGCATTATTTTCATTTTCTTGATTCTGGTAACATATCTCCATATTTTATAAATATTTCTATATTTATCTCGTTGCATTAAAATATAAATCTGTGATTTCAAATTAGGGAAACTATCATTATGAGTATGCTTTTCTTCCCCCTTGTTTCTTAACTTGGTGTATATATTCCTTTCAGTGCAAAAGTTACAGCCTTTATCTGATAGAAATCACATTTAACTCTTGCATTTACGTACTGGTCACCATCAATTTCTGAACTGAAGAAGAACAATGCCTCTATCTTTGTGCATGAATGAAAAATGAACAATTCAATCCATCATCTGCGTGGTGATCCAAGCCAGCAGTTCTAAATTGGTGCCAGTTGCAGGACGGGGGGTCCTATAGGAGAACGATTAGCCTCACACAGACCTATCAAAATCTCTGGAAACTGAGTGCTGGTAAGAGAAGCACCTCATTTGAGACTCAAATCCAGGCTCAGAAAATAATGTCAAATCTGGAGGCATCTCAAAATCTAAAACTTAGGTACTGCCTAGTTTGCATTTGGCATCATGGAACTTTTATAATAAAGGTGCATCTTATAAGTTTTCTGGAAAAATGAGTTAGTTGATCATGTTATTTTGCCAAAAATGGGATATAAATCTTTCTGTTTCTGGTCACCTGGATTATTTAAATTAATGTTTCTTTCAAAAGCTAATTGAACTACACCTGCCACTTCACAATGATATGTTGTTCTCTGTTTCTTCCTCATTTCACCCTATGCCTTACAAAATGCTGAATATCCTTTGTGAGTGTTTGAAAATCTAGCAGTTTTTTTCATGAACTCCTATGACTTCTACTCAGTATCTACTTGTTTAGAAAAATGCCAGCTCTACCAGTTCTTGGTAAATGTCATCCCTATTACAAAGCCTTAGAATGACTTTGTACTACCCTCTGCTCTCTCTCTCTAAATCTTGGCTGGCAGCCCAGCCTGAATCATGAAAATGAGAATAGTTGTCCTAAATAAAAACAATACTCTTTACCATTAAAAAAGTCTTTGAATGGAGCATAACCTTTTTGAAGAAGCACTAACTGAGCAAACAGGATTCATTTGGTCTATTTCAAGCACTGATCACAGAAATTAAGAACTGCAGAATTAACACAGACCCTGGGGAGAAGACATGATTTTGTAAGAACTGGTGGTGTTGAACACAGTTAAGCAAATGTTCTAAGATGGGTGTTAAGGGAGTTTATGATATTACAAATGTGTAGTGGACTCTGTTGTTTTAGGTTGGTTGTTAAAATTGAGGGCCTTGATCATATGCCATCATTAAAAATCCCAGGGTAAATGTAGCTCTTGCAGAAGGAGGCGGGTTAGTCTAAAGCTTCTGGACAAATTCCAACTGTGTAATTATATCCTATTTAAATTCCCTGTGTAGTTTCAACTGGATAAGGTATTTTTCACTTCTAATCCAAAATTCAGATATAGTTTTTCTCTGCACTGCTAAACAGCTGCTGCATTTTTGCCCCCAATGGTATTCAGAATTGGACTCAGTTGGGTGTTCCATCAATTCCAGGAATATTCATCTTTGCTTTCCAAGTTTAATAAGGGATCTTTTTGAATATTGGCTAGTATTTACACTACTAAAAGACTAACTGAATTGAGGGTACATGGTAAATATAGAATTTTTGAACAGGAGGTGACCTCAGGGATCCCCCTAGTCTTGCATCCTTCCTTTGAGGGAGAAAACTGAATTGCTAATGAGTTAACATATATCCAGGGCTTATTATGTGGGCTTAGAGATATTTAATTAATGAATGGCCCAAAGTTACAGAAATATATAATATCAGATCCAGAACTCTTAACTCTGCACCCCAGCCTGATCTCCCAGGGTTCTTTCCACTGTGCTATTGTGTGCCATCTAATCTAATAAAATGGATTATCTTATTCCTGGTAGAGGTTAGATGAGCAAATAGTATTAAAATGAACCATACAAGTAATACCAAAACCTTACTTTAGCTATTAACAAATATTAGATGTTTAGAAAATGAGGCTCAGATCATGTTTTTTTAAAAGATTCATGGTATATTCCAATGAGAAAAGTGTTCAAATACACTTATTTGAATGGTTTTGCTAAGAAAGATACTAAAATTCTTGTCCCACAGAATGCTTCAGAGTGGAATAAAAATTTACAAAATGCTTCTACATTGTTAAATGTGTGACTTTTTGTATATTTGTTTAATAACCATCTTTCCTGCTTGTCTGTAAACACTGTGATTGTAGACGACATATTTTTTGTTTGTTTGTTTATGGCTTCTATGTGATGCTAAAGCACAGAACCTAGTTTCCAGTGGGGGTAAAATAAATATTTGTTGTTAGATTGTTTAAGGGCTTTCCACATTACAAAGGAGGCATTTTCACATTTATTATTTTATTCTACCTCCACAGCCTATGGGGATTCGAGAACAATTTCCACCTGTGGTTGAGCTCTGGGAGTCTCTGGTAAATGACATTCACTGGTGTTCTATTGACCCTACGTGACAAGCTCTACCCTGTATTCCTGAACGGCTCAGAGATAATAGCTATACTCCAGTAATCACTTTTATTTAGTTAGTTTTTTACTCTTAAGCAGTAGCAGCAGAGGCCTAACCATGGTAATGACCCCATTGTCTACTTTTTCTTTTCCCACATGGAATTAGCTGGTAATGAATTATAATCAAAGCTTTAACAAACTCACTATGACTTCCACATGCCTGCCACACAGTAGGAACTCAAAATATATTTATTGAATGGATGAATGAAAATAAAATAGCCAAATCTGAATGTAGCACGCTGCAGAGGGAATAGAACATGGCTCAGGGAATGCATCTGGTCCTCACTCTTGTTTGTCCATGAATTGGCTGTATAACCATTTAACTTTCCGGTATTGGGGCTCTTCCCCCTCTGTAGAATGGCACTATCTGTAGAGTGGTGCGAACTTGGCTCACTGCAAGCTCCGCCTCCCAGGTTCAAGTGACTCTCCCGCCTCAGCCTCCCGAGTAGCTGGGACTACAGGTGCGTGCCACCACGCCCAGCTAATTTTAGTATTTTTAGTAGAGACGGGGTTTTACCATGTTGGCCAGGATGGTCTCAATCTCTTGACCTCATGATCTACCGGCTTTGGCCTCCAAAAGTGCTGGGATTACAGGCGTGAGCCACCGTGCCTGGCCCAACATATCTATACTACACAAAAGTAGATCATTGGAACTTGAATAATATGAAATTATTTTATTTCACTCCCACAGAGGAACAATTATATTCATTAACCAAATGACTACTTTCCTAAATATTTTCTCCTTGAAAGATCCCATTTACTTTGACAGGCAATGTTTACCACCTGAACGTTTTCTAACTTGAAAGGCGTCCTTTGGAAAAAAAATCTTTAATTATAGTTTCCTAGAGAGTTTGCTTTGTTTTGGAAATGGAAAATACTTCCAACGCTTATGCTGTCAGAGAGTGACCATGGTCATTACCAGTAAACTGTCTCCTTGGCTGGATAAGATGTACAGGTAGGGAATTTTTGGTCAACACTAGGCCGAAAAGTCCTCCCACAGGCTTTGCTGAATTTACTTTTTGTGCTGTAAATCAATTCAACTTCTCCTTATGCTTTGTATGGGGATAGATTTTCAGTAATTGCACAGTCGGGTTCACAACGTGTGCCATGCTTGCATTATTCCTTTATACTGATGGAAGTGTAGAGTTACAATTTGGATTCCCTTTTCCATTATGTTTCATTATCCAATCATTCGATTTTGATCCTATGGCAATGTTTAGTCACATTTCTGAATGTTCTTTATGAAGATCAGCGATGCATTGTCACAATCGTGCCAAAGATTCTGAGCAAGAACAGTAAAGCATCTCATAATTTCCCCCTGCCAGCATTGTGAGACCATTTTCCTTTTAATTACTGTCGAATTCAATTTCACACCTTTTCATTCTTTGTTTAAGGATGTACTTTTCTAGGAATATAAAATATTAACTGATATTTACACTTTGCAAAAGCTTCCTATTAATCTTTCCCTGAAACAAATTTAACTATAAGTTCAATATTAATTTGAAGTTGATGGGGATGACTATTATATAAACAGAGAAAAATGAATTTCCTGTCAAGTAAACATGCTTTTTTCAAACATTGTGTTTAGTCCAGCATGTCTACTACTATAAGGGCCACAAGTCAAGAAGGTGCAAAACCAGTATCTTAGTAGTGCAAGAAGAAAAAGACAGTGGCTGCTCAGTATCATTTATCAAGTAAGAAGAAAAAATAAAAAAATAAAAAGAGACCCATCCAGTGGAAGGTCACAGCCAATAACATTTCTGCAAATAGAAAAGGGATGCTGAAGCATCAGATGTAAATTGCTGTTTGCTGAAGAATTTTAATGGAGTTCTACGTCACATTATAAAATGTTTAATTGTAACCCCATTTTAATAACACCATCTGATTAAATGAAAAGACGCCTTGCTGATCGCAATTACAATCTGTCAAACTGCATATTTATTTACAGTTTGGTTTTTTAAAACCATAAGATAAAAAAAGAAAACTCTATTCAGCTTGTCAGGAAACTATAATTATTGTGTATCCTTCTGTCAGTTTCTGCATAAAACTTTTGGTCCTAAAATGGATCTAATTATATCTACATCAACATTTTTATAAACGCTACATTTTTTTCTCCATCTCAGTGAAATCTTTGTCGTTAACTAGGAAAAACATATTCTCTTTTAAAAAGGCATTAGCCAGGCTTGTTTGCTTTCTTTCCTTCAAGATGTTATAAAATAAAACATCCCTTTCAAAATATAAAAATATTTGCTTATGTCCCTCTCTCTCCTGGCATGAGATTATGAATAAAACCAACAGTTTTTGGCTGTTCTGGCAACACTGTTTCTGATTGTCTTGGATGTCATAAAATTCCTTCAGCCTGTAGCACTGAAAGTCTAAATCTCTTTTCATAATTATATTCTGACATTCAAGGCTTAGGAATCCTCTACAGATTGAAGTAGGACCAAGCTGCTAGAACCCAGGAGGGAAAAGATCAGTCAACTGATTTCTCTAAGGTTCCTCCGACTTCTCAAACCCTCCTGTATTTCCCTTGCCACCTATATCTAAGGCACTTGGTGGCTCCATTCTTATCGGGGTCATCATATTGAAGTAGGTCTCCTGGAAATGTCCCAAACACAGGATGTACATCAAATGTGTCTTGTCCTTTGAGGGTCCATTGGACTTCATAATTTGGTCTATATATTTGTACTGAGATGTTTATGGATTATAATGCTTATTATTCTGCCCATTCTGGGAGTTAAAAATACAGGATTCAGGCGGATCACCTGAAGTCAGGAGTTCAAGACCAGCCTGACCAATATGGTGAAACTTCATCTCTACTAAAAATACAAAAATTAGCTGAGCTGTGATGGCGCACATGTGTAATCTCAGCTATTGAGGAGGCTAAGTCAGGAGAATCGCTTGAACCCAAGAGGCGGAGGTTGCCGTGAGCTGAGATCACACCATTGCACTCCAGCCTGTGTGACAGAGGAAGACCTTGTCTCAAAAAAAAAAAAAAAAATGAATTAGCTTAAAAAGAAGCACCAGGAATGTTGTTTTCAAGCATGAAGGCGCATACAATTTTTTAGGATCAGAGGCAGAATTGGACCCCACATCCGCCCTCCTAGTCCAGTATCAGTGAGGCTGTCTCATAGACCATTAGACTATTTCAAGTTGGTGTAATTAATGCCAACTTAGAATAAAACTAGTGGCAATTCCTCAAGGGCACAAACTAGATGCTCAGTTTCTTGTACAGAAAGCCTATATGAGGCAAGTAATCTGGACTCAATTCATTGGGTTTTGTGCTAGATGTCTTCAAATATATAGAAAGATCCAAACTTTTTTCCTTCAACTTTTATCTTAAGTTTTGGTGTATGTGTGCAGGATGTGCAGGTTTGTTACGTAGGTAAACATGTGCTATAGTGGTTGCTGCACAAATCAACCCTTCGCCTTGGTATTAAGCCCAGCATACATTAGCTATTCTTCCTGATGCTCTCTCTCTCTCTTTCCCAGAGCCCCCACCATAGGCCCTCAGTGTGTGTTTTTCCCCCCAGTGCAAATGTCTACCTCTGGAAGGTAATCAAAATCAATTGTGATTTGTTCAAGGTGAGATAATTTTATGATCTAAAATCCTTCATCATAGAACTGTACAATAATAGCACAGATGGGAAATCTAGACATCAGCATTTTAACCTTTTACACATAACCCGGCCCACACAATCTAAACAAGGCACACAGCCACTTTAGATGGTACATGTGCCCACCTGTCTCAACGCCTTTCCTGTCATGCACCTGATGCCTTCTCACCTCTCATTTCCCAAACCTGCTGTTCCTACCTCTGTGCCTTTTTCCAGCCATGCTGTCCCCCATGCCTTGAAAGCTGGCCCTTCATGTTTCTCTGGGTTTTACTCCCAAATTCTACAAACCTCAGATTTGAAAGTCTCTTGAAAGCCATTCTTGAATACTGCTGGCTGATTCATGAGCAACTTCTTCTATGTTTCTTAAGCAATTTGTTTATACCTCCTCCAAAGCAATGATCATAACATGTTTCAAAACTTTTGTGTCTCCTTATCTGATATTAAAGGCAAGGACCATTGATTATTTATTCATTGATTATCACAAGGGCCAATGTCTAGCTTAGCCCCTGGAACACACGAGACAATATATATTTACTGAACAAATTAATCAGAACACCTTGTCTATTTCTGACAAAGAGTTCTCTGGTCTCAATCTGTCTCTAGGGACAAAAATTTATTGAGTCTAATGCAGCCTGCTTAAGGCATGGGCAGCTCTACTTTATACAAAGTATTTTCTTATGTAAAGTTGAAAACTACCTACAGCTTTTTCTCTTGTTTTAATCATTTTGTTTTCTAGAGTTTCTCATTAATGGGATGACATTGGCTCTCTTCCCTTTTTAGGAACGAGTGGGTTTGGGGATTAGTGAGCTTTCAGGGAACACAGAAACACTGTAGCTTCATGGTTTTCAACTCTAGTCGCACATTAGAATTACCTAGGGAATTTTTTGAAAATACTAATCTTTGGGCCCCACCCTGAAACAATTAGACCCAATATCATTGAGGTGGAACTCAGGGCATTTTGCCTTCTGATGAGCACTCAGGTTTGACAACACAAGTCTTCTTGCTATTCAAAATGTGGATCCTGTAATACCTAGGTGGTGGGTTGACAGGTGCAGCAAACCACCATAGCACACGTTTACCTATGTAACAAGCCTGCACGTCCTGCACATGTATACCAGAACTTAAAATTAAATGAAATTAAATTAAAAACAAATAAATAAATAAAAATACAGAATCTCAGCCCCCATGCCGTACATGCTGAATCAGAATATGCATTTAAACAAGATCACTTGGTGATTTGTATGGACATTAAAATTTGAAAAGCAACCATTTACAAAAAAAAAGTGGATTCTGTACCAGTAACCTAGGCCTAACCTCCCAGGCCTGATTTCAGACTTGCCGAATCAGCATCTACATTTTTAATAAGATTCCAGTGATTTACAAAAATTTAATGTTTGAGCAGCACTGAATATGTCTCTTAATTCTCTCTTTCTGTTTTTTTTTTTTTTTTTTTTTTTGAGAGGAGGTCTCACTCTGTCACCCAGGCTGGAGTGCAGTGGCATGATCTTGGCTCATTGCAACTTCCACCTCCTGGGTTCAAGCGATTCTCCTGCCTCAGCCTCCTAAGTAGCTAGGATTACAGGTGCCCATCACTACACCCAGCTAATTTTTGTATTTTTGGTAGAGACAGGGTTTGATCATGTTGGCCAGGCTGGTCTCGAACTTCCGACCTCAGGTGATATGCCTGCCTTGGCCTCCCAAAGTGCTGGGATTACAGGTGTGAGCCACTGTGCCCAGCCTTAATTCTCTTTTGAATCTTGAGTTTCCAAAATGCCCATCAGGGAGCAGATCATGTTTCTACCACGTAATACAGTAAAGGAGGTGGGGAAAATTGACCCCAGCCACAGAGACCAATTTGGCATCATCTTAAATGGCCCTAATTGTGCCATGCATTGGTGCAGTAATACACAAATTTCAATCAGGAGCTTTTGAAGTTATTGCAATAGTCTAGGAATCCATATGCAAATCATAAAAATGTACAGCTGTATTTGACAAATGTTTTTCAAGCCTACACAAATATTATTGAGATTCATAAAATGCAAATAGATTTAATAGCATTATCAACTACTTTGAATTTTCTGCATTTTTTTTAAACCAATGAATCTTGAAAGTTCAACCATTGGCAGGTTGGAAAAATATGACAGATTTTTGAAATTAGAATGTAAAAACTTTGGGAACTATTGGAGTTCAAAAGTTTAAGGGCAACCTGTCAAAGAGTGGGCAGATGGTTAATGGACCCTGTGTGAACAGAAATACCATTAAGTTTCAATGTTCAACTGGACATGTATACAATGGATATATTCCCATGTCTAGCAGGTGGCTCATATTTTGTTGGAGCACGTTGTGACAATATGAATTATATTATTTGGGAATTTTTTCTTTCTCTGGAATACAGTTTTGAAAGTTTAAAGTAAGTGAATTAAAAAGTATGATTTGATTTACCAAAATGTATTTATCAAGCACCTTTTAAAGAGCCTGTTTCCTTAGTGGCATAGCCTTGTAAACTCTCTCCAAGGCACAAAGAAATAGGCGCAAAGAAATAAGTCATAGTAGACTTACTTGTATTCCTCTACTTCAGTCTACTTCAGTGATCTGAGTTCCCTATCCCGGCCCTTAGCTCTAGTACGGAGCTATCACTGGTATTTATCAAGGAGATTCAAAGAATAGTTGCAAAGGGGCATGGTCAAATGAGGCTAGATATCTGAGCATCAACAGAACATGCACCTTGGATAACCAAAGATACTTCCTTTCCTAAAGTTATTCCTGTATTTAAATTAGTCATTTAATTTAAATATAGGATTTAAATTATTGCTTGGTAAAATATTTCTTAGTTCTCTCTTTTTTTTCCCTTCGGAGAAGCTTTCCTTCCTATGGTGTACTTTGCAGTCTTTTCTCTTTTCACTGTCAAATTACACAACCCCTTGGATGTCTTCCAAATCCCCTTGGGAGTTTATTTCATGGTTTAATACAGGATGACCCATTTTAAGCAGTTCCCTTTGAAAGTGTTGAACAGGAGCTGTTCAAATGAGTCACTCTCAGTTTGGGATGAGTGTAGTTATTTAATTTAATACCTTGGACCTGGAGAGATCGTTAGAAATGTCTAGATACTTCAATGACACTACTTGAAGCAGAATGAAAATATCTACATATAATTGGAAATACCTAGTTTTACCCCAAACTTTATTCCAATTCCATACTATTTCTCTTATTGTTATATGTATATGTATGTATATATGCATATACTGTATATCTAATATATATATATTCTCCCTAATACTATTTTTAATAATGTAAGGATTAAATTCAGAAAATGCACAATTTCATAAAGTATTCTATCTTACATAGGTAAGCCTTCATTGATAGTTAGGTGTTGTTCAGAATAGATTAAATGTTGACATGGCTGAACTGAAGCTGATTATTCTGAACTGCAGTGGAAGATGATCAAGTTATCCCTGAGCAGAAAAAAATATATAAGACTCAAGTTCAAAACTTTTCTTTTTTTTCTTTTTTTTAAATGGAGTTTCACTCTTGTTGCTCAGGCTGGAGTGCAATGGTGCCATCTTGGCTCACTGCAACCTCTGCCTCCTGGGTTCAAGTGATTCTCTGCCTCAGCCTTCCAAGTAGCTGGGATTACAGGCGCATGTTACCATGCCCAGCGACTTTTGTATTTTTAATAGAGATGGGATTTCTCCATGTTGGTCAGGCTGGTCTCGAACTCCTAACCTCAGGTGCTCTGCCTACCTCGGCCTCCCAAAGTGCTGGGATTACAGGCCTAAGTCACCGCGCCCGGCCCAAATACTTTTCAGTGCAGCTCCCCCTGCTCCACCCCAGCCTTCGGCTAAAATGAAAATGGAGTTTTGGTGTTTCAGAGAGTACCACTGAAATGGACTTTGGTTTTATTGTAATTCCTCTGGTTATAGAACTTTATCCTATTATCTCCACAGGTCCTATCATAATTTTTCTTAAATTTAATGAATTCACATTTTGAAATCAAAGAAGTACAATTTACTTATTTACTCCTTTTTTTTTTTACATTTACTGGTTTATTATATTAATAAAGGATATGACAAAGTGTATAGTTGAACACTGAGATGAAAATATACATAGAGTGTGGACTGGAAGGTTCCTGAGTGAAGGAGCTTCTGTCCCCATGTAGTTGGGGTGTGCCACCTTCCAGTAGTCTCTCCTGATCCATTGCATTTATGTGCTATCAGCTGTAATGTCTTTTCCTTCATTTCTGATTTTTTCGAGTCTACTCTCTTTTTTTCTAGTCTAGCTAAAGGTTTGTCAATTTGGTTTATCTTTTTGAGAAACCAACTCTTTAGTTATTTGGTCATTTCGATTGTTTTTCTAGTCTCTATTTCATTTATTTCTGCTCTTTTTTTTTTTTTTTACAGTTTACTATTTATTTCTTTTTATTTTATGGATTTAAATCAGGTTTTCAGATAGGATATTTTGCCCTCTGACAGGCATAAGGAAATATGCTAAGGTAACTGAAGACCGAATTCAATTCATTTTACTAGCCATGATTAGGTTTTATCCTAAACTAAGCTTAGTTCAAACTCTGCGCATGATTCTTTGTCTGGGTTTACTATGGCAATAGTTACATTTTTCTGTTTCTATTTTTCAAAGGGCCGGCTGACTAAATTTTCTTTTTTCCATCTGGGGAAAAAGAGCAGATATTTGTTTCACATTAAGTTACTTTAGAACAGCAGCTCTCAAACTTGAGTATGTAACAGAATCAACTGGGGGTCCCAACAACCAGAATTTCTGATTGAAAAGGTCTAGGATAGGACCTAAGTATTTATCTTTTTAACAAGTTTCCACATGACGCTGATGCTGCCCCTCTGTGGGCTGCGCTTTAAAATAGCCCATGGCTCAGGAGTGAACTCACCTTTCTAGACCCAGTGGTGCACACGGCATGGGAATACACCGCTTCTCTCTGACTACATTGCCAAGATCTTATCTGTAACAAACAAACACATGCTCTCCTATCTCTTCATGAGCATGATGACAATGCTAACCTTCTGGCCTTCCCAACATATTTGAGTCATGCTTTAATCTTACAGCAGAGTGTTCTACCAGTATATCCACAGAGTGACTTAGGAGAGAAATGACAAGTTGTACAACTCTGATCATGTCTCCTTTGATTGATGACAAATTCTCCATTGTCCTTACTAACAAATGAAGTTCAAATGTCTTGGCTTCACACTCAAGGTTCTCTATGAACTGGCCCCCATCGAATGTTTATTCTTTCATTCATATCCATTGAATCAATGTTTGGTGAGATTTGGCTCTCTACTCCCACCTTATATACAACTTCTCCCCTTCACCATCTCATGATGTAATGAAGTTGAAATATTTGGTGGTTCATGCCTGTAGTTCCAGCTCCTTGGGAGGCTGAAGTGGGAGGATCACTTGAGGCCAGGAGTTTGGGGCTGCAGTGAGTTATGATCACACCACTGCACTCCAGCCTGGGTGACAGAGAAAGACACAGTCTCTAAACAAATAAATAAAAATAAAATTGAAAATTTTATCTTTGTTTTCCTTTCCTTTTGGCATGCCTTCACTTCCACTGTTTTCACTGCAATTTTCTGTAAATGTGGGAAGTGATACCCCTTCAAATCTTAGGACTATAAGACAGTGTTCATACAGCGCCTAGCCTGCTGCCTGGCAGAATGTGCTCTTGATGAATGCTTGTTTTCCATTTTCTCTTTTCCTTTTCTTCATTCTCTTGGTGCTTCACCTGTGGGGTCATGGTAAAGTCACCTTCTAACAATCGCTTTAGTTTGATTTATTTATATATCACTTCCTTAGTATCTGTTTCATAAAATTTTTTATTTTTTTACAGGAGTAGCATTATGCCTTGAAGCTAGTAGATGCTTAATAAAAATGTCATATTACTCTTTTCTTACCAATACTTGGAAGTATAAGAATGTTTTATAAAGCTCCATGTAAAAGTCTAAAAAATATTTATTGCTGGATTTTTAGATGCTTAAAAAAAGAACAATTTGGATTTATTTACATTAAAATTAAAAAATCACTGAGTTTTGCTCAAAGTTAGCTTTCACTTAGCCACTTTTTGAGAAAAATATAAACCATGTCCTGGTTATTGGAGTGACAAGAAATGGAGAGCACGTGCTGAAAGTGTGCTTAACGGAGTGGAGAGAATTGCAGTGGCAGGAGGTCCACCTGGCATCATTTGGCAGTTGACTAAATCATGGAAACTGGCGTAAGTGGCGTTTGTCAAAATGGTTATCCAAGGAAAACAGTGAAGGTCATAGTTCTAAGCACTGTGCTGTCAATATCAATGCCTCCTGTATCCACAAGCAATGAAGTATGATGGGAAGAACCCAAAGAGAGTCAGAAGAGGTTGGTTTCGTCCTGCTGCCCAAAGAGAGTCAGAAGAGGTTGGTTTCGTCCTGCTGCTGGTAGCTGTATAAACTTAGGCAATTCTGAACATCTCTGAGATTTGACTTTATTGAGCGGTATAATGAAGGGTTTTGCCTAGTGAGCCATGTAATTTTCAGCTCAAATCTCTGATGCTCTGATCGTTCCTGCAAGACTAACTCTGCAAATAGGTAGACTCCCTATTTGCTTTTGCAGTGTGATTTTAAGAGAAGGCCTGAACGAATCTCTAGTCATTGCCCATTCCACATTGACCAAAATTGTCTGTCTAGAGCAGTTGTTCTCATTCAGGGGTATTTTTGCCTTCCAGAAGATATTTGTCAATGTCTGGACATTTCATGACTGTTACAGCTAGGGGGTGGGGGACAGAAATACTGGCATCTAATGGGGAGAGGCCAGAACTGTTGCTAACATCCTACAAGGCAAAAAACAGTATCCTTCTCCCCCAAGAAAACTTGTTCAACCAAAAATGTCAATAATGCCAAAATTAAGAATCTCTGATCTAGACAGTAAGCTAGGTAATAACTACTCTGTGAGAAGTTACTTCTTTAGCACCTATCATAGTTCTGGGAACAGAGGTAGAGCTCAATATACGCTTGTTAGAACTACAAAAAAAATTATATATATTTAAAGTATTTGATATTCCCAGTTTACTAATTATTACCTTGAGATAAGATCGTGAAGATTCCTCTAGATATGCATCTATGACTCATGGATAGGTGACAGACAGGCTGATTGATCACATTAAGTGTCCAGTCATTTTTTAGGACCTATCTTGCCTCATGTGGAGACATTGAGTTAAGAAAGGAAACACAGAGAACCGGGAGGTACTGTTCATCAGAGGGTCGCGTCATGAAGAATGTCAAAAGGAAAATTCAGCCTGGAAGCTGAAGCTCTCGCACCATCTCTTGAACAAGTGCAAGCTATATTTCATTCATTAAAACTTGTTTCTGATTTAAGCAAAGTAAAATGGCTGTTTTTGAAACTTGATTACTGATCTATTGACATTAAGAATGTGGTAAGAATCAAGTTACATAAAAATCCATAAACAAGTTCAAATAAATATCCAGTTCATATTCCAACCTAGATAGGAACGAATCGGATCCAAATGTCAAAAACAATTCTTTAAGACACAGATCTATATGACAATTTGCCAAAATCCACATGGTTAACTATGAAATGTTATACTCCACCAAAAATATTAGAATACATTTGGTGTTAAGGCCCAGATAAGTTAAGTGACTTACCAGGATCTTTCAGCTACACTTTCAATATTTCTAATAACCCCAAAATGAATGCGAATTTCACTACACAATAAGCATTCTTTCCCTAACTAGATTCCTAGAGGCAGAAATAGGAAAGAAAAAGAAAAAAAATCTCAAACTCTTCTCTGCCCTTCCCTACAAATTGTGTAAATACTTATGCAAACTATTTGCCAATGAACCAGATCTTACTAAAACCCACTAACCTGAAATTTTTATAATTGTTTTTCATTATTAAAGTACTTCCTAAATAGCTGTTGGACTCAAATCTCTGAAAGAGGTCATTTATAGTTATCAAAGTCATTTTCACTACATATATTTTTATCTTAATGTTTACACTTCAAAAGCATAAGTACAATCAACCACAAAGCTTTTATTATGATGATGTTCTATTACCTACGGACTCCTAGATTTTATCATTTTAAGAGCTATGATCAGGTACCTAGGGGTGGGAAGAAGAATTGTGTATTACTATCTTGGTCCCTAATTTTCCCTCTTTATTGGATCATAGAATGCTGTGGCCTGACACCAGCTAAGGCATTTGAGCTGAGAACAATAGCTGTTCTTAGTTTAGGATCTTCCTAAATGAAGGTGTTATATAAATGTAAATTAACAATGGGTTACTTCATATGGTCGATAAGCTGGTATCCCTGGTGCCTCAATCATATCTGTATGCTTTCTTGGAATTGTCCTAACTGTGTGCTTTGTTAATTTTACAGCTCCAGGATTGAAGTTTAGGAGGAAGGGACAGGAGAAGAAGGCAAAGATAAGACATAACATATATTTTAATCATGATAAGTTAGAATATTTGCACAGTTAGAGTTTGCGTGTATATACTGAAATGTGCATGTGTGTGTATACACACATACGCATACCTAACTCCTCCACCTGCTTCTATGGAATCCCTGCTATATTAAAATATGAAGTGTGACCTTTCCTATAGCCTTTGATTTTTCAATGACTTTTTAATTTATTATAGATAGGTTTTACACACACACAAACACACACATAGGTGTGTGTGTGTATATGTATATATATATACATATACACAACACCAAATATGCATGTGTTATTCAGCAATACTAAGGACACGCCGTGTTCTCTCTTCTAGACGTGTGGAACACAGCAGGATTAGGCAGCCAAGACCACCACCTCTCACGGTGCTTCCAATCTAGCAGTGGGAGGTGGCCAATCAACTACTTAAATAAACTAGATGATTTCAGGAAGTAACAATGCTCCAAGTGGCTGATATTTATTCACTTCTTCCTCATTACATGCACTTTCCAGTGACAACTCATTTCATAAAACAGGATGATGTAATGAGGGGTGAGCGGCAGGGCAGGAGCAAGGTGCCACTTACAGCTAGGGTTTCCGAGCAGTGACATTTGAGCTGAGACCTGAATGTGAAGATCTGGGGCAAGTGTGTTCCCAACAGAGGGATGGCTAAGCACAAAGGTCATCCGGTGGGAGGTGGGAGACAGAAAACCAGTGTGACTAGCTCGGTGAGGGGCAGAATAGTGTGAATTGAGGTCAGGGATCTTGGCAGAGCCTGAATATCATATGAAGAAGCATGGAATTTTTTTTCCTCCTTTTATCCTAGGTACAATGAGGAGTCACTGAAGGGTGGTCAATCTAATTAATATATGCTAAAAAGCTCACACTGACTCTTGTGTGGAGAATGCATCATGGAGGAACAGGAGTCAGGAGGCGAGGCCAGTTAGGATCACTGCTATAATCCACAAAGATGATGATGCTTTGGATCATGGTGGCAGTGGTGAAGAAGGAAGCAATGAGGGCAGATTTCAAAATGTATTTTGGAGGCATTTCTGTGGAGACTTGCTCAGTTTGGTTAAGAAAATAACTGGGTGTCTGGAGTGACAGAAATAAGATGAACAAAGGATGAATCCCAGGTTTTTGGGCCAAGCATCTGGGATGGACAATAGTTCATTTCACATAATACTCACTCAGTGAAACTTCCACACTCCAAAAACGTCTTCTTCCCTGCTTCTCCCTGTCATTCATTAATCAAACATTTTTTCATTTTTAAGATCCTGTTTAAACACTACCTCCATTAATTAGGTAGTTTCTCCTGATTCCTTACATCATTTTATAACTTAAAGTGAGTGTGATGCTTTAAACTGTTGCATGATTTTCTGAATACATACCTCATTTGTTTTACTAGACACTGGAGGGCAAGAACTATTTCCATATTAATTTTTGTACTCCTACCATCACCAAGCATAACGTCTCACACATAGCTTACCAGGACGTGGGTTCCAGGCCCCTCAGGACAGTCCCAGTTGTAGGCCTAATTATTACCAGTTACCTGCTTGACTCTCACAGCTGTGTTGGTTGGAATGATACAATACTACATATAGTAGACACTCAGCGGCTTAGCTATTCTAAGTCCTGTGTGCATGAATGCATATGAATGCAACACAAAGAGAAGAACTGGGGTTCAGTTTGGGAATCAACTTTCAAATACATTTTGGAAACTTTTATATTCCGTGAAGCTCTAAGGTAAGAATCTTCTGATAAGAGAATCTTCTGATAAATAACCCAGTCAAAAAGTTAAGGCTCCTAGTACTACAGTAATTCGGCTCTGTTCACAAATAGAAAATGATATGCAGAATAATGAGTTGCAGATATTCAAAGATTTTCATGCATCAAACATCTTGCTATTTTAGGTAAAAATGCATTTTTAGTATTCAGGTAAACACCTTAATTTGCCAATGACATGTGAAGGTGCAGAAGACATAAGAAGGAGAGATTTTCAAATTGTACAGTATATACAGAGTTGTCCTCACCATCCCTTCTCTCCATACATACTAAGCAGAAGTAGGGAGGGAAATCCCTGGACACCATCTGCGGGATATTGTCACAAACACTCACTCAAAGATTCTCAAAGCCAAGAACCCATAACCAGATGTATTCCTTGTCAAAACATTTGTTTGCTCTCTCGTGGACATAACCCTAATCACTTTCGCATCTCACACATTTTATGCCTGAATGGCATCTTCTTCATAACTTAGACCAAGAGCCCTTCGGGCATGATTCTTCTTTCCCCTGTGGAGGGCAGCCCTGTGTTCATGGAGATGCTTATCCAATAAACCGTAATGGGGAGAATCTACTATTTTATGCATCATAAAGTTGTCATCAAGGTGCCTGAGGAAACTCTTGTGATCCACGATTCAGAGTTACGTGCATTTGTCTCCCGATAGGTGTTTGATATTTTCTCATTAGTAATGTATTTTTCTCAACATTTTGATAGATTGCCCAGGGAGATTTATTCCTATTTTCCTGTTTCTCTGGCCTCTTCAGGAATATGTGTATTATAGTCATTTCTTTTTGGCTTACTTGGCCTGTGTTTTTTGGAATAGTTTCACATTTTTCATTTTATCTTTTTTCACATGATCATTAGAGAACAATGCGAGAGAATGTGGGGTGGAGTTTGACTCCTCCTCTTCCTCATTGCAGCGCTCCCTACTTTCCAGAAGCAGCCCCAGATGGCACATGGAGATGTACCCCGTGCACAGCCACAGCCCCCAACCCTCGGCCGGCCTGCACCTCTCACCATTCACACCGCAGCTTCTATGGCAAGTTAGAGGAGAACTTACGGGTTTAACCCAAATCCTACACTTAGTAATCCTGTTTTATAAACCTCAGAAAATTTGAATTTTTTAATTTAAAAAGGCCAAAATGTTAACTGAATGTGGATAAAAAGCATTACTTTGCAAATCATATCAGTTACAGTATGAAAATTGCATTGTTTTTATGAAAACTCACATGAGAATAAAGAAATTACAATAGTACCTTCAAGAGAATTAAGCATTCATCACACAGTTAGGTCTTCTCCAGTGGCCCAAGATGCCAAAAGGAAAGAAGACCACAGGGTCTTATTCTCATGCGAGTTTTCATAAAAACAATGCAATTTTCATACTGTAACTGATATGATTTGCAAAGGACTATAAATCATGCTGCTATAAAGACACATGCGCACGTATGTTTATTGCGGCACTATTCACAATAGCAAAGAGTTGGAACCAACCCAAATGTCCAACAACGATAGACTAGATTAAGAAAATGTGGCACATATACACCATGGAATACTATGCAGCCATAAAAAATGATGAGTTCATGTCCTTTGTAGGGACATGGATGAAACTGGAAAACATCATTCTCAGTAAACTATCGCAAGGACACAAAACCAAACACTGCATGTTCTCACTCATAGGTGGGAATTGAACAATGAGAATTCATGGACACAGGAAGGGGAACATCACACTCCGGGGACTGTTGTGGGGTGAGGGGAGGGGAGAGGGACAGCATTAGGAGATATACCTAATGCTAAATGACGAGTTAATGGGTGCAGCACACCAACATGGCACATGGATACATATGTAACAAACCTGCACATTGTGCACATGTACCCTAAAACCTAAAGTATAATAAAAAAAAAAAAACTATGAGAAAAAAAAAAAAAGAAGACCACAGGGAAGGACGGGGCCCCATCGCCTGCTGTTGTGATAAAGCAGGAGGCCAAGGAAGTGGAGAATCTATAATCTGCTATTCACAAGCATCTGTGACAATTGCCTTACTTGGACTATCTCATTTAATCCACACTACAAGAGGAAGAAAGTTTACGATAACAACCTTTCTCCATTTCACATATGGGGCGGCAGCTAAAGTACCCTGTGCCTGCTTCTGCACCTAGGACGAGCCCATCTTTCTAATCACTGCATGGTAATTGGAACAATGGACACCATGATGTTAGATTTGGGATTCTCTGCCCTCAGACCCACCTGATTTCAATATTCTTTCCGTTATACCAATAAAAAATACCCCTGGTTTTTTAACACATCTGCATTTTTATTCCATCTTTTGAAGTATACTGTGCTCTGAGAAACAGCCCTTTGTCGTACCATTTTTAAGGGACTATGCTTCCATAGCTTTCCGCCACCTGAGGCTGTGCTGCCACTTTGCCATGCACTGACTATTCTGAATATGTGCCCCTTCCCCTTTGCAGTGGAGACCAGCTGTGTATGCGTAAGAGGGTCTTGGTCCACTGAGCTACTCTGGTAAATCCATCCCGGACTAAACTCTCTTCTGGAGACTTTATGCAGTCAGTTGAGTGCCTGGGCTGAGCTGGATTGTGAATTACCATGAAAACCTCACAAAGTGCTCACATGCTTGGACCCTATAGCTCATCTTCTGCGATATCGAAGCATGACTTTTGCACAGCACAGAGAGTGGCTCCTCAGCGAGTTTTTGGCCTCATGAGGGGATCTCCACAACCCTATCCCCAGAGGCTGGGACATTCCCTGGGCTGGGTGAGAGGAAGACGGCTGGTTTCAAGATGGCCTCATGATCCTCTGTGGACCAGTCTTCTGATCCTCACTCTGGGGTTTATCAAGAAGGCCCTGAGCCCATGGGGGGACATGAGTATGCTGCTCCCTCGGGACTTGGCCTATCAAGATGCTTTTGTGATCCCAGCCACGTCAATTTATCGTTCTCGAACAGGAATGAAGAAAAGTTGGCTGAGTTTATTTATGATTCAATGTTTATTTCTTTGGCTTTCGTGAAGGCACTGCATATAGAATATGCAGTTTTGGGAGGGGACAAACTGATATAAACACATTAGAAAAAGTAGCAGGAATTTAATAAAGAGAGGTAAGCATTTCTAGCTAATTTTAGACCTACTATTCTTGGCAAGCTGCCTAGAATTTTTTCTCCTTTTATTTATAAAATGATTTAAATATCTTCATACATTTATAAGCTAAATTTTTCATACTGTCGATGGAGAGAAAAGAATACCTTGAGGTTGGCCAACAACGGGAATGTGGTAAATGGCAGAGACCCCAATTCCTGGTCTTAAGTTAGAGCTGCAGAACCCTTGTCTGTTGTACAGCCTATTGCTACCTGAGGCGGCAACACTGTCTTCCTTGCGGAAGATTGGTATAATTTAAATTGCTGGGTTTTTGACAAAGAGCTGACATTTTTCATTAGCTGGAAAGCTAATGTCTTTAACAAGTGACTTGAGAATGGACCTACACCTTTAGGTACTAAAAACGCTAATCCTGTATCCAGCTTAATCCCCACAACCATATGGCGATGTAAATATGATTGCTGTCACACCTTTTTTTTTTCTTTTATAGCTAAGGAAACTGAGGCTCAGAGAAATCAAGTGATTTGTCAAAGTCACTCAGCCAAGATTTCAAGCCCATCCTTCTTTCATTGAAATGTAGGATCTCTCTTTTCCTCTACCCATTCTCTCTTATTATTTCAGCCATGTAAAAATAATATGAGTTTATTCTGATTTTTTAAAGAAGAGGGCAGAACTGTGAATACTGGGTTTACACTGTCAGCTTGAGTCATCACGGTGCCGAGTTTATCAGGAGAGAGACTGAGAGACAGAGAGAGGACAAAAGGCTCAACTGAGGTTTCCAATGCAAATTCACCAAGCCTCTACCAAGTGTAAAAGCACGGCTCCCAGCCTCACCAGAAATGTAGAGGAGATCTGCACCCCAGCCTGCCTAGTTCACCACCTACCAGCCGTCCATCCCTGTGCTCTGCCTCTTTGTCCCATGGTCCTTCTACGTAAGATGAGAATCGCACCACCCACCTCCTGGTGTGATCGTGGGGATGAAGAAGAAAACTGTGCGTAAAACACCTAGCCAAGGACTTGGCAAGAGTCGGAGCCCAGTAAATGTCAGTTATTGGTTGTTAGAACGTCCCATGGAACACAGATACCAGTAATAAGAAGAGGAATGATAGATAGTATAAGAAAAACCCAAACCACAACCTACGGGGGTTCTGAGGAGGTGAATAACACAGTAGCTGACATGAAGCTCACTGTCTGCCCAGTACTGCTCGCAGGGCTTCAGATGCACAGACCAGATCAAGCCTCACCACCAGCAGGAAAACTGAGGTGCAGAGAGGTGCAATTACTTCCCCATGGTCACATGCAGATAGTGAAGGGCCTGCCAGGGTTCAAGTGCAGGCAGCCTCACCCAGACCCACAGGCGTACCCACCACTCATATGGCTTCTCAAGACCCCAATGCCATCAGTAGGTTTCTGGGGGTGACTCCAACACTCCCTGGACAAGTTAAGAAGTGTTCCACATTTGAGAATTTGATCTTTCCTGGTCTCACACTTTCGCCAAGTTTAATATATGTAACCCAAGTGAACGATCAGTTCCTGGGTTCCATCACTCACTATACATACCGCCTGCAGATCTGAGGCATCATGAAGTCACCCTAGAAATGTCTGATTTATGCGGGAGATGCTGCAGGGAAGCGCAGCTTCAGAGAAGGCACAGCGTCTGCTATTAGCTGGGAAATACAGGCCAGCCTTGTGTCTTGGGAAATCAGGAACGAGGCTGCTTTGGGGAAAGAAAAAACAGCCACACACAAGAAAAAATCCATGTGACATTAGCTGTTAACCAGAGGTCCTACTCTGTATCTGTCCAATGGGGAAATGGCTGCTGATACTTTCAGCCATGCCTTCACCTTGGTGCAGCTACCTTTTAATACTAAAGACAATGGGATCAGAGTCCCAGACACACAAACCTAATCAACACATGAATTCGTAGAGAGACAGAAAGAAAGATACATACATACATACAGATGCAAGTAGCATACTTTTATTCTATGTGAATAATAGTTACGTGATCACAGCCTGTTTTCCTTTTCCTGTTAACTTTTCAAGCATTTTATATATATATATATATATATATATATATATATACACATATATATATATACACACATGCATCACAACAGAAAAAAATACTTCAAAATGCTAATAATTTTCTTTGTCTCTTGATAGCCTTAATAATAAAATGTTTTTAGCAATAAACTTTATGAATCCACTACCTTGAGAACTGCAGAGAGAGTTATCTTTCATCCATAGCATTTGCAAGTTTCATATTGTATGAATTATGATCCTATCTCCATTTGGTAAACCATTAGTTACATCTACTGGTTAATACAGAATGTGATTACATATACAATAGATATAAAAATGTAAAGCATTTAATAGCATGATATGTTTTCAGGGTTGGATCATATTTTTATTAAAGATTATCAAGATCATGATTAAAGAAAACAAAACTCCCTAAAGGTTAAAAAATAATGCTTTTCAAATATAACACATCTTGAGAGGGTTTCTTGCCTGTCAAAAATAAAAATGCTACCCTGAATTACAAAAAGAAGTTTAATCCTCTCTCTGTCAAAGAGTACTTCTATTTCTCTGGGGAATTTGTATAGTCCATTGAATTCAGAGAATTTAGCTATCAATTTTGTGATTATATATTTATCAAAATGTTAAATATATTTATTAGTTGAAAGAAAAAAAAGATGTTATCTGGATGATTTTGGTATTTGTGATATTTTAAGTTATTTAAAAAAGGAAAGTCAAATCCAGTATTTCAATGACTGTAACAAATGATCGAAAACCCTCCAGGACTTCATACCTTTTCTCCTATGCAGTGTGTATTGCTGCTGGCAGAAAGAAGTATATAAATGGCTAATATAAAAAGACAAATAATATTATGTTTCTGTAGGTAATGCTTGTCCACATAACAGATCTTGAAACTTTCAAACTAGAAAAAAACTGAAAGGGAAAAAAACATCTAAAACCAAAACCTACTCTTAAAGCATTCCCACATGATTTAGATAATAATAGTTAATGAATAATGAAGAAAGTGGTGTCTTGAAATGAGACTGGCTCATTGTTCTCCTGAAAAGCATTTTAGATGCATTCTCCTGTGATTTTATGACAAAATGAGTTTATAATGCAACATTTCAATGTTAATAATCTACTTGCATAAATCAAGCATAAAGCAAGTCAAAGGCGTGGCAAGCTGAGATATAATCATTTTGTAATTAAAAAAATAACATGAGTCATATGGGCAAATGTTTAATAGACATTAATTTTTCACATTACTACTACTTCTGCCCCAAGACTTTGGAAGAGTAGGCACAAATATATTCCTTTAGAAGTCTTGTAATTTTACTGATTGTTTTTCTCTGTAAAAATAGCTATACTCAGAAAATAAATGGATTTATCTAAAAAGGAGGATCAACTATACATTGTAATTAATTGTCAAATATATCAATTTAATAGTGGAATAGGTTAGAAATGATCAGTAGTAAGTTAAGTATTAAGACTATAAAGTTAGATCTATGTTTAGGGCTCAAATTTGTTTAGTTATATTGAAAGCATTACAGCATTTTAGACCCCATGATAAATGACATTATACTTTCTATAAAACTGGAATATTTGTATTATTTTAGAAGACTAACAACTGCTTAGAAGTGTCAGCCCAAAAAGCAATAATAATTTTGTACCTGTCTGGGGAAAATATTATGGCTGGAGATAACTTTAAGTGGGAACAAATAGATTCATTCAATCAGAAGTAGTTACTGAGCTCCTACTGTGGGCTGTATACTTATATAGAGCATTGTTATCACCAATTTCTACATGGAGGTCTAGGCAATGAAACCAAGTAAGCTCTCAGGGATTCTAGGTCCTCTTTCCTGTAATGAGCTTATGAGGAAGAGAGAGAATGAGAAAAATGTTTTTCTCCATGGGGAGGGGAGTTAATGCTGAGTGTTAATGCTGAATGGTGAAGGAAGGAAAGAGAAAGCAATTCTTGATACATGAAGCACAAGCATGATTATTCAAGGTAAGAGAGTTGAGGACAGAACATTTGCCAGACCTGAAATGAGGAGCACAGAGCTCAGTTCCAGAAGAAGCACTGGAGGAAGGACCACCCACAAGAAGCCCCATCCATACCCCCACACATGCCTGGACAGATCCTCCAGGTATATAACTGCTATCCAGAACAGGCCTGTTTTCATTTATTGTTTATTCCTTCTTTCCAGTCCTATGTCTTCTTTATCCAGGTTCTGTGCTGCTTTCCCCAAACTGCCCCCTCAGCACATTAGGAAACATTCTACTTACAATTTTGAAGTTATAACTAATGACTGAAAGCTTATGGCTAGGATCTGGAAATTCTTACTTATGGACGTACTTAGAACCCCTTTGTCCAAAGACAATTATTCACATATAAACTACAATAAATTTTTTTATTCATCTTTGTTTGCTAAATAATTGATACCCAGGTAGGAAAAAAAGACGCCTTGAAGAGCAATACCACAATGGCCTTTTCAGATGTTTGCCTTTAGGACATGAAATAAGCTACACAAATACAAGACGGGAAAGTGCTGGCTAGAAACCAACACAACAAGAGTCACACACTGTAGGAGGGATCAATGAACCAGCAATTAAACATATCAGCAATCAATGATGCTATTAAGGACCCTATCATAAAACATCCAGGTAGAGGCAGAGAATAATTTGAAAAAAATCAGAAATTAATCTGCAATCTCAGGTTCTAGAGCTCTGCCATCCATTGTGGTCAACATTCCTTAAAATCACAAATGTCAAAAAAAAAAAAAAAGAGCTAATTTGATTTAAAAGTTGAAAAATAATGACCTTTGAGGAAAGGTTAAAGGAATTGGGGTGATTTGGGCCAGGTAAAACACAACTGCAAGATTGACTTAATAAATGTCAAATATTTGAAATCAACTGTTCTCCAAGCGTTCAGATGGCTGAGGCAGACAAAATAGGCTAAAATTGCCTATTTGGTAAGTAAGAGATTTTGGTTTAACTTTAATAAGGAAATTCCTGGAAGGAATCTAAATCTCTTACTGCAATTTAACTTAATGTTACAAGGTTAATTAAACACAAACAGGCTACCAAGGAAAGTTATGAAATCTTGGCTCTTAGAAAACCACGTATCTCAAATGGTTTAGGTTTACTCCTGCCTGGACTTAAGAGACTGGATAAAGTAGGTCCCAGAGTTTGCTTACAGCATATTATATAACTGATGTTATACCTTTTTTACTTCTTTCATGCATGGGTGAGGCACACATTTGTATGAACTCAAGGGTTGAGGAAAAAGTACAAGAACTCCTATATACCAAGTGAATCTTGAGTCTGATTACTTGGCTTAGAAAAGAAAAAGTGTTATTTTTAAATTGGCTCCTTTCCTGAATACTATTAAGGAGAACTCTAGTTTGGAATAATATTTTATTATAGCAATAAAAGGTAGTCCCAAATCATTAACATAGTGAGTCCATCAAATTATATCAATACCACATTCAAAGTAGTCTGCTTTGTGCAAACAAAGGTCTTAAGTAGATCTTAACAATTAACTACAAACAACACCTATTTTTGGCCTTATTAAGAATTTGTCCAAAAAGAAAAAACCCAACCAACCCACATATTTATTGTATTTGGTCAAAACTAAGAACAAAAAAAACCAGCCTATTTCTTCACAGTATTAAAGTGGTTAAACGCATTGTTCCTGTGTTCTGTGATATTTAAAAAAGGACAATTTGTGAAAAAAAAAAAAAAACAGGCTGTAATTGCTAAACATTTGATGAATTGTGGCATAATTCTAAATAATTGTTCTTCATCATTTTTCTTCTGTCAAAGTGGCAAAATTATTTTTTATGGCTTATTTTCCTTTTTGTTTAAAGAAAGAAACAAGCTGCTGTGACATCCATTCCATTTTAAACAAACACTTCTATTATTCCATCATTAAATGGGCTGACATCATAAGCTCCTCCGTGTTCTGAAAGATGCTTAGCTCTAGTCCATGGTTACATACTTTATGCATTACATGAAATAAAATACCTCAAGATTTGGAAAATATTTATTTTAAAAACAGCAATCAAATTGTCTGTAATCACATTTTCTACTTGGCTTTGAAAGCTGCATTATTCAATATGCCAGTGGTCTTTTCCATAATGGCAACATATTGGAAATTCATGCTGCTCTAATACATCTGAATTCCTTGATGTGCGGCACTCCCTATAGGCCTGAAGCAACACTTCTGCTTCAGTTTCATGAGTCCTGTATACCACCTATGAAAGCGATGGTTGTCAAAACAGTTGTACAGTGGCCTTTGAATGCAAAGTGTACCATGACTGAATGCTAAAAATGACAATAAATCTGAGTATATACATTATGCTTGCTTTTGTTCGCTGGAAAAAGAAGGCATTTGGGAAATAAACCCCCCAATTTTATTGCCTTTTAACATCTTTTTTTCCATTTCAAACTCCAGAACTGGAAATTTGACACATTCAAAGAAATTGAAATCGCCTTTGTTGCTTTCCTCATTGTAAATTTTCTATAATGTGTCATTAGGAAGCACACTCTACAAAAAGCCCAGGTTCTAAATGAATCCTTTCTTCGAGGCCATTCTAAAACTTTGCACGGTTTTTCTTTGTATGAAAGAGCTTCTGTTGACTGCACAAAGAACAAGCAATCACCACATATAGGCCAGGCTGAGAGTCTGGGATGACTTTATACAAGGTTGCATTTTCCCGTTCACCAATCCATGATTAAGCCCAGCGGTGAATATACCAAAGTGGGGAGAAACAGAAGAGAGGCTCTTGATTTCAGTTTGGAGAAATCAAAGGATTTTTCTTCAGCCATGAATACTTAATATGGGCATTTTCTTATTCTACCTTTCTGCTAAAATAGTTCTGTAGTTTCCTTTTAACATGAAAACACTATCCATCCACACAAAGCAATATCCCTTTTTTTTTTTAATGGCCGGATTACATTTTCCAGTCAAAAGAAATCTATCCAGTAGGTTCTTATAACTGATTAAACTTTGAAGGGGGGTTGGGGGTGCAGTTAAAACACTGAGACAGCCAAAGCCATGGCAAGAAAAATTACTAAGTAACTAAAATGACAAACCCAGTGAGTCTCAAAGTCTAGATCAAAGTTGTGAGGTTGACAGAAAACAAATTACAGGAAAATGCTAGTCCTGAGAAGGATCATGGAGATCAACTAGTCTTGGGGCTTTCCATCTTTTTGGGGGCAGAACATTTGTTCAAGGGAACTTTTATAAGAAATGCAAATAAAAATAAAAGCAACACTGTTCCCTCTAACTCCTGCGCTCCACCCCCAACACCACTTCCAACAAGCTCAGTGTGGATCCAGTCTTCTATAGATCTACTCCAGCCCTGCTGGTAAGAGGGTTCAGTGACTTGCCCATGATTGACAAGCTTATCCATGGCTCTCATTTCAATGCTTTTCTAACCAGACTCCACTCTCTGAGAAGTGCACACAAATCAATTACTCACTATCAAAATAACTCAGAGGAATGTTGAGAAAAATGGAACTCTTGCATATTGGGTCATGAATGACTGTTTAACTTGGACCTAGAGAATCAGAACTAATTGGCACTTATTTGACAGTTACATACTTACAGAAATTCTACCCTGTTTTATAGCCTGTCTTAGAAAAGAGGGACTTCAGGAAAATGGAAGCTTTTTCAAAGTGCCAGAAATTTAACTAGTTGCAGGAATCCCTACTAACAATAAAATGGCACAGAAAAGAAAATGCAAAAAAGTGGTAGGAAATTTGAGAAAAACTTTCACCCTATGTCTGCTGCACCCCAATATGTCTATGATAAATTCCAGAAGGCAATATAGATATCTATCTTGGATACCTTTTTATCAGAAAGAGGTTCCCATTGAATATATCTAGCCAGACATTACAGATATTAGCTACTTTAATACTTACAACATGATGAGATTAAACAAATGAAACTGAGGCACAAAAAGTTACTCATGGTCACACAGCTGGTACGCAGAAGCGCCAGGATTTGAATTGACGCACTCTGGCCCAAAGACATCATTTTGAATCACAATGATAAATAAAGACACCCAGTAAAAGGTAAATACTCCTTTGGTTAATAGTAGGCTTACTGCAGACTTTTTTGACAGATGTGAAGATTCAGGATGAAAGTATAAATAACTCTTTTGGGAAGTCTTCCTTCCCATGCATTTTAACTTCTCCAAAAGAGTCATACAGGCTTGCTTTTCTAATTTTATTTAACCAACACTTATATAATGCTTCCTATGTGCCAGCTACTGGTCTGAGTAATCTTAAATATTTCCTGAACCCCGTGAGGTAAGGCCTAGTATTATCATCCCCATTTTCCTGATAAGGAAGCTGGAGTATTTACTGGCTAAGCCATTAAGTCACTTAACCACTTTGAACTTTCATTTTCCATTTGTAAAACTGGGATACTAGTTCCTCATTCAGACACTGATTTTTAATTATGGACTAAATTGTTGATGTCTAATATATTAGGCATTAGTAGAAAATGCTTATAAATGGTGAAACTGTATCACTTATGTTGCCAGTGGAGATGAGAAACAGAGGTAGATACAAGAGAATATATCTAAAAACAAAATTTCGGTAAATGATATATATTATAATAATTGATATATAAGTAACATATCTATAATATCTCATAATGCATATATAAAACATCACAATAACATCTAAAATCTATACAATATCTAAATATATACAATAAATAATATACAAGAACTTAAGTATTTTTCACTTCCTTGATCCATTCAAATACTAAAATGTCATCATGTGAGAATACTAATACAAAGATACAATCACAATACTAACAGCAAAAGGCTCAGCTTTGATCACATTCAAGAGCTTTTAGAAAATATAATTAGAGAAAGTTGATCCTACACATAAATTTTCCCAGGATGGCTTCTACTCATAGGATTTTTAAATTCACAGCAAAATCAATATTTAGAATCTACAACTGTTAGCTTTTATTAGTTGTTCTCATATTGTAGGTGACCTTGAAAGAAAATCTTGGAAGGGGCACTGTCATTTTGAGGTGGGCAACATTTAAAATCTCGTATCTGTAGACATTGTTTGCCTGCCTAATGGGCACTGATGACGTAAACTGTCCCTACACATAAACATATTTCAACAATTGGCAAACCAGTCCATAGCTCAGTTGTTAAATTTTGTGATCATATTAGCCATGAGCAAACTTGCTAGCAAAGAGTTTTAGTAACTTTTTACAAGGAAGTGTGATGAGCAAATTTAATATTCTAAGTTTCTTTCAAAGAAAATAATTCCTTCATGCTTTCAAAATGTAAAATATGAAAAGACAAAATGTTGTTCATCTTTAGATCCATACATATTTGCGGATGCAAAAATGGCTTAATGGCACACCACACTGCTATAGTTCCTCGGCACCTCTTACCTACACTGGGATAACAGGCCCCAGCCGCTTTCCATAACCCCAGTCTCTTACTGCTGCTATCTATACAGGGTCCTGTTGCCAGAAGGATTTTCCTACAACACTGCTTTCATAAAACTTTTGCCCTTGAGTAAAAACCACCAGCGATTGCTTATAACCTGTCCTAACATGCCCAAGTTCTTTAACTGGTTTTTGAAGGTTTTGGTCAAATCTCTCATTTCAAAATACCCAATCTGATTTTTGAACACTCTCCAACATGCCTTTTCTTTCCTCTTGGTTTATCCAAATCAAAGCCCTCCTTCAAGCCATGACTGTTGTCCTCCCTTTTCTACTAAGTTTTATACCCAAACCAGAGTATAAAACTCTATGAACTAAGAGTTCCTACTGAGTTCCTGGCCAGTACATCTGAGTTGGGCACTCTCTTGGTCTCTAATTGCCCCATGTTTCTAATTGTTTCATAACTACTTATGTTTTCACTGTCCAGAAGGACAGTAGCTAGGTCTTATCAATCATTTGAGCCTTTTCAAACATTGAGGCCATGGTAAGCATTCAAAATATATACACTGAGGAATGGCATTCTAATCGTGTGAGAGCTCAAAACAAGAACTGAAGAGGCTCTTTGTTTCTCACAGGAATTAGTAGACAAAAGATAGCTCCTGATTCTTCCAACTTTATAAGATTTCTATTGCAACTTTATAGTGTATCAGACTCTGGCTTCTGGAATCCAGCCAGAGATCCAATCCTTGGGAAACAGAAACAAAAAATTTAATCTCCAAATCTTCTTTCTCTGAGACCATACTGGCTTGGAAAAAATGGGCTTAATATAGAGTTAATGCTAGAATCAACATCATTAACTAGACCTATACTGTCTAACACAGTAGCTGCTGGGTGAATGTGGCTACTTAAAGGTAAAGTAATTAAAATAAAATAAAATGAAAAATTGGTCCCTCAGTCTCACTGGCCACATTTAATAGCCAGTGACTACTGCTGTTGGACAGCACAGATTATAGAGGAGCTCCATCATCACACCACATCCCACTGGGAAGTGCTGAAACACGCACCGTCTCACCAACACAGGCATTTGCTGGAGTCGCTTTTTGCTTGCAGCATTAAAGGCTAGGACCAGCGCTGTGAGGAGGCACAGTAGACGTGCAGCTCCAGAATGTAGCTTGAGGGGTATTGGGAAGGCTTGCCACCCTATGAAAATCCCGAACAGGCTCACCTTCAAGAACTAGAATGGCAAATCAGAGCTTCATTCCTTTACCTTAGGCCAAACAGGGGATTTGTTTCCCCTATACCCTGCAAGTGTTGAAAGTTCCTAGGGAAACATCATGTTGAGGCCAAATTATCAAAGTCCAGTTTTTGACAGTAGGTTGGTGGGCAGAGAGCATAAGGAAATTTTATGAACAAAAAGAAGCTCCCGATAGGGAAAGAGGAAGGGACAGTGGGAACGGACATGAAAATGGCCTGTCCTGTGGCTGTGACTGAGTCCAGTCCCAAATGTGCCATTTGAGGATGGCAAGACTGCCATGGGCAGCAAATCTGGAAAAAATCTCGGAGCCACAGTTACTGACATTGCATAAACATTTCTTTAAGAGTGACGTCTCTTAAAGGTGTATTGAGATGGATGTAGAAATGCTAAGGAGGGTAAATTTGTTACTAGAAAGGAGGTAAATTTTATAAAGGAAAAAGACTTGAACTATATAATCGAATATCTCATTATCCTTCCTATGGCCCCAATCTCACTCCTACCATGGGGAATAAGCCTAGAGAACAAAACTGGCATTTTCCATGTATACTGAACGCCCCCTTCTTCTCCTTTCTAGGGAACAGGGGTCCCTACAGAGGCATGACCTGAATGCCTTCTTTGGCTCATGAATTGGGTCTGAAGCCTTAGTCCCAAAGAGAAATAGGTGATTTTTCAAGGTGACTATACTGAAATACATTTTTCAGCTTTACACATTTAGCATGTTAAAAAAATCCATTTTCTATTTATGGAGTCATACTTAATACTCATAAGCTAAATCTACACAAGTGGAATATAATCCAAAAACCTGAGTGATGGTGCTGCCAATGAGTTCTCCCTTCTTGGCTACCCAGATGGCTGCCAGATTTTAGGAAAATTCTATACACCATTGTGTATTAGGCAGTAGGCTCTGGGTTTCATTCTCTAAAGAAACTACTTTGGAGTTTCTTTTGACTCTACTTTTATCCCACCCTTATGTTCATGATTAACAGAAAAGTCCTCCTGCAAAATCACTCAAGCTAGAGATATATCCCCCAACGATTTAGATAAGGTGATAATATGAAATGATTTTTTAATCAGAAACAACATAATATTGGCAAGTTAATCAATTTATTCATTGTGAAAATGACAGTACTGTTCAGTGACTCATGAAAATGACAAGAGAGTTAGTTGAACTGTTAAGTGACGAACAATGAAAACCAAAAAGTGCTAATTAAAAGTCACTGTTAACCTGGGAGGGTTTTATGACATGGTCTAAAGCTCTCTCCTTGGCCATCTACTACTGGTATTTTTTTCCATTATTGGGGTATAGACAGAGAAATTATTAAGTTTCAGATGACATAAAAATCCGAAGGAGAGATTTTATAATAAGCCAGTGTTTCTCAAGTATGGGATGCTTGTAAAAAATACAAACCACTGGACTCCCTGGGTAGAGCCTGAGAATTTGATTTTTTGCTAGTTTGCTGGTTGATACACATTTCTATTAAATTTGAAAAATTAATGGGAATTCACAGTGTTGTCATTATAAATTGTTAGACAACAGGTCCAATAGACTGCAATACTTTAATGGAGATAAATTTTGATCACCAGAATTATACCTCCAAAATAAAACTGAAAATTGTTTTCTTACCTTCCTATGGTATACATTTGTGGAAACTGAGAGCCGAAAATAGGAAGGAAAATCAAGGTTAACAGCAGCTGCAGTTCAGAAGATGTGGGGATCTCCCTTTTGGGGAGGAATCCTCCACTGGATGAGAGGTGGCATCTTTCAAGATGACTTTTTCTCTGAAAGCTGGTAAGCTGGTTTGACTCTATGACAGCACATTCAGTGTCAAGCAATATTTAGTACTTTGGGTCATAAATATGAGTGACTGCACAAGTAATTAATTGATTTTACCTTGACTTAAATATAAAATAGAACATTGCTTTAGAAATGTGTATGATTTATTTATTTATTTTATTTATTTATTTATTTATTTTTATTTTTTATTTTTTATTTTTTTGAGACGGAGTCTAGCTCTGTTGCCCAGGCTGGAGTGCAGTGGCGTGACCTCAGCTCACTGCAAGCTCTGCCTCCCGGGTTCACGCCATTCTCCTGCCTCAGCCTCCGGAGTAGCTGGGACTACAGGCGCCCGCCACCACGCCCGGAGAATTTTTTGTATTTTTAGTAGAGACGGGGTTTCACCGTGTTAGCCAGGATGGTCTCGATCTCCTGACCTCGTGATCCACCCGCCTCAATAACTGTCTCCATAGCTAGAAACAGTTTCAGAATGCTATTATCACAATGCCAGGCCCTTGCATGAACTTGGTCCTTGTCCTTATGGTATCCCTCAGCCCCCACCACAAACAGGTAAGCAGATTCTTACCACAGAAATGGAATTAGAAAGCAGTGTTCCATCCTGGCCCAGCATATTGGAGACTGTGATTTCAGGGAGGTCCATGTTTTGTGGATGAAATGGTAGCAGGCCATTATGGTTCATGGGGTGACACAGAGAATGGTAGCCAGACTCAACTTCATTCAGGTGCACCAGCGAGTGGTCTGGGAGGGAAGGAGGAGTAATTGGTGGAATGTTGAAGTCTTCACTTTCCAGGCTTGGACCAGGGTAGGACTGTGAAAAGACAAAAGTGATATTGTTGCAAATTATCATCTTCTTGCTCTTCATCATCATATGAAACACACTTGACCCTTTAGATATTATTACAAGCAGCATATGGATTTGGCAAAGACGTTTCAAACTTTCAGATTATCCTGCTGCCATTTCATCATTATGCATGAAAGAAAATTGCCTCAAAGGCAGATCCACTTCTGGTATAAAGACTACTTCCATTAGGTGGTTTTATTTTTCCAAAAAGCTGAACTCAAACAGATTTCAAAGTTCCCATTAAAATTTTCCAGAGTTTTAATCTAGCTGAATACCTTTTTCATGGGAATTGTACGGAAGGAAGGCAATTTATAAAATTAATGTTTGATCAAGCATGTTTCACAGGGCTCCCTACCGCTCAGATCATGGGATGTAATAAAAATGAATTCCAGAAGTTCTGGGCAATTGCTTTTGGGTTTTGAAAGGCTACCTGCTCACAATTGACAAAAGAAAGTGTCTTAGAAAAGAAGCGACTTAAGCATGCTGCATAAAAGTGTAGTTCCACTGAAAGTTTGATATATGAAGAAAATGCCATTAAGAGCTATTTTTATCACAAAGATCTTATCATCAAAATCAAAGTGAAGATGACTTTTATGATTTCCAATAAGATTTACTTGATTTCCCCCTAAGAGCTGACAAATAATATTGCAAATATTTAAATTCAGTTCTGTCCATTTTGAAAGGCAAAATAGTACTAATATTATTATAATACTAATTCTGGAATAAAAGCCAGCAGTAAAATAAATAGCATTAACATATGTGGGTTTTTTTTTTCTTTTACAAACTAGCATTAGATAAAATAGAAAGGGAGGGAGGGGAACAGGAAGGAAAGATTATATGAGGACGCGCCTGTTTAAAATGGAATGTGGTAAATGTTGAAAAATACATGGAAGAAATAAAAATCAAACATTGTTACCAATTAATATTAAATACACAGTGATATATAGCAGTCCTTCATAGAACAGGTGTCACAGTATGAAAGGAAACGTTTCGGTCCAGATAATTCTTGCAAGCTTATCTTTCAAATTAAGAGCGAGCCTTCATAATGTTTCGGTGTATGGGTAACAAGGATTCCCTTGTCTAATAGCCCAGCGCCTACTCAAGTGTGCAAGATTTGAAACGAGCAGGCAAGGGTGAGAGCCAAATAAAGTAGTGTAAGGTATTCATATGGTGTCCAGCCAATAAGCGTCATGCTCCTGTGTCCAAGTGCCTGGGGTTATTTTTTCCAGATGGTGTCTATTTGTCTAACGGAAAGAAAATCTTCAAGTTTCACTTTCTAAATGTTGTACAAGTTTTGATATATTTGTTTAGGTGCCATCAGAAGACAAGATTAAATGAAGAGCTACTTGGAACATCTGGAATTTAGACCTGGTCACAGAGCAGCACATGTAGGTTAGAGACAGGGGGTGTATGAAGGGAAAAATTTGACTCTTATATGCAGATAATTTTTCTTAAATATCTAAAGTTCTGCTAAAAAAATCCCACCAGCTCTAGAAGTTCAATCACTTGTTACCAAATTCTCCTGTCAACAATATGTATCCCATGTGAAAAATATGTATGTGCTGTGTCAAAATCACAAGTTTGATGAAATTCTCACTCGTCTGATATATTTTAGACCCTTACAGATCTAAGCCATTGGTTCCTTGTACAAGTATGCATATAAGCATAAAAGATGCCTAATGGGGAGGTGAGAGAGATGTCTATTTCATATTAAAGCCCTGTACCAAGGTCTTTGACTATGTTGCCTCCATTTAATCATTACAGTAATCCATTGTGTAGCTATTATTACCCCCAGTTTCCTGAAGAGAAAATTGAGACTCAGAAATTAAATAACTTGTCCAAGTTCACTCAGCTTGGAAAACATCAACTCAATACACATGAGGGATAAATATATCATAAAAGATGGCATTTTTATTGCTATGCTATTTATAAAGTAGTTTAATTGCTACTATCTTATTAGGTTGAATGATACAAAATTGCCAACACCCAACTGTTTCTGATAAACAAAATTTCATAATTTAAGTAATAGTATTAGCATTAATATCAGGCCTTTCCTTTCCCAAATTCCACCCCGTTGCCCACCCACTGAAATTATATGAACATAGATTTCATAATTTGTCTCTCTGTCAACATTGCAAATGCTGAATTGTTGACATCTGTCTTTTAAGAAGTTAATTAGTGCCCGTTTGAAACTCTCCTGGCGGGGCACGGTGGCTCACACCTGTAATCCTAGCACTTTGGGAGGCTGAGGTGGGCAGATCACTTGAGGTCAGGAGTTTGAGACCAGCCTGGTCAATATGGTGAAACCCCACCTCTATTAAAAATACAAAAATTAGCTGGGTGTGGTGGCGCATGCCTGTAGTCTCAGCTACTTGAGAGGCTGAGGCAGGAGAATTACTTGAACCCAGGAGGCAGAGGTTGCGGTGAGCTGAGAGCGTGCCAAGACACTCCAGCCTGGGGTGACAGAGCAAGACTCTGTCTCAAAAAAAAAAAATAAAAAAATAAAAAAAAAAAGAGAGAAAGAAATTCTCCTGAATAAGTCACAACTAATGCCAGCAATAAAGGAGAAAGATGTTTTTAATTTTAAGAATGCCATTAAATCTCTGAAAATACTAAGGGATATTCCACCTATAGCAGACCACCACTTTACATTCTAGGGTTTCTTCAGTAGTTAATTCTTAATTTGTGGTGTTTAAAAGAAGGTTTAATTGGTATCACTTTACATTCAGTGATAACAATTGTATTGCAATTGAGTTAAGCTACATGGTTTTTTTCATGTAATTACACATTAAGGTATTTAATTCAGACAATTATACACCAAAACCACAGATTCCACAACTTAACTGGTAATAGGTAGTTATGTGGATAGAGAATCTTAACTACTAAGGTTACTTAGTAGTTTCTGTTCTTTATATTAGAAGTCATGATATGCTTATTTGCCATGAGCCTATTACAGTGTAATAGATGCCATATAAAAGTATAGTGGTAACTGTATAAATGCCAAAATGTCCCAGAACTTAGAACAAGTTCAATGCCGGGCTAATTACTTATTATTTTTTAATGTGGAAATGAATTTGCTAATTCTTCGTCATTGGTTTCTATGACATGAGAGCTTTATTTTGATTTTTAAAAACTTAATAAACATACATTTAACTTAACGATAGTTTTATAATTTAGACAATTTGCAGTTTTGGGGGATGTTATACAATAGAATATGATTCAATATTTTCCCTATTCCCCATTAAGCTGCCTAGATGGAATTAGTGTTCAGTGTTTGTTAAATGAAAAAATAAATGAATCACTGAGTGAATGCATGTGTGCATGAATAAATGAATGCTAAAATGACTCTTTAAAAGCACAAAGTTTGTGAATATACACTATTATTCCTGGGTTTGAGTAAATATCTTTTATTGTCAAGACATTGCACAGGCCAGTTACCTACATGGTATGTAACAATCTCACAGAATATCAGGAGGCCAAAAATATCCTGTTAGGGGAGTAGAGGCTTGAGCAGCTTCAGGAAGGCTGGGCAGAGCAGTCTGTATCCCTGATATAGTTTGGATGTCTGTCCCCTCCACATCTCATGTTGAAATTGATCCTCAGTGTTGGAGGTGGGGCCCGATGGGAGGTGTTTGGTAATGCCATTCATGAATGGCTTGGTGCCCTCCTCACCAAGTAACGAGTGAGTTCTTGCTTGCTCACACAGATCCAATTGTTAAAAAGAGCCTGGGGCCTCCTCCCATCTCTCTTGCTCCTTCTCTCACCATGCAACACACCTGCTCCCCCTTCACCTTCCACCACCAGTAAAAGTTTCCTGAAGCCTCACCAGAAGCTGAGCAGATGCTGGTGCAATGCTTGTACAGCCCGCAGAACTGTGAGCCACCTAAACATCTTTTCTTTGTAAATTACCCAGTCTCAGGTATTCCTTTATTACAATGCAAAAGTGACCAACAAAATTCCTCTCTGACTGCTGCTCTGATCCCCTGAAGTGACTGGTACCTACTCTCCCATAGTAACACACAGATTTCAGAGGATTCGTAAAGGAGAGTTTGTGGCCCCCTGGCTCTCAGAAGCTGTGGAGCCTAACCCCCATGGCAGGCAGGACATCAGGGCCCCTTGGGTGACTGCTAGGGCATGCGAAGGAAGTCACAGCAGCAGTTCTGATGCCCATGCCTGGCCAGAAGAGAAGGCCTGATTAGACCACAAGAAGGTATATGAGTGATGAGATCAGGGGCTGAATTGTCAGAGAAGGCTTATGTGAAGGCCATCCCTGGGTGATACAGGGGACCTGGTGCTCATGTCCACTTATTCCGGCAGGGTCCTTTTCTGACTTGGGCTTATTTTCCTCCCTCAAGACTCAGTGAGGCCTGGAGTTTACAAGTCATTCATTCTCCAACTCTCTTGGGAACAAAGATCACTTGGTCCTTTCCAAGATGATCCCCAGATGCCCAGGAGATAAGAGGACTACTTTAAAAAAAAAAAAAAAACAAATTAGAGGCCACCAAGGAGTGAATCACATGTCCTCGGAAGTCCTATGTGGCTGGGTTCCAGTCTAGAACGCTGAGAGAGGCCAGGTACAGATTTTCAAAGGTGGTATAATCTTCTTCATCACGTTTTATAGTGACATGTACCCATCCCAGTTCAGGGATTGGAACCTGAACAGCAGCATGAACAATGCGAGCTCCCTCTTCCCCAACCAATGCTGAAAGTCAGCAATGACCATCTTACACAAATGGAGAAAAAGTATATAGGGACTACAGGGTGAAAATCAGGCCAACACTTTTAATTTTATCTTGAATCTTCACCATATTAACTCAAGGTAAATTGGAAACATATTAGCATACAAAGTGATTTGTTCTAAACCGGAGCCAGTCTAAATGATGCACATGATTCAAAGAACTCAAAATTATATTACTGTTACTTAACCAGCTTCTCCCTGATCTTAAGCTACTCCCTGGTTCGAGACACAAGAGAGTCGCGAGGTGTTGCTGGTGCTGAGCTATGCAACAGGACTCCTGTGTTCCAGCACAAGAGGCACTGTGCATCACTGCGGATAGGAAGCGGGATCCCAGTGCCACTGAATGTGGGTTAGAGTGGAGTGAACTACCATGAGGCATGGTTAATTCTGGAAAATAGATGAACTTTTCAAGCTCACAAGGGGACTGTTGGGAGCATTAAAGCAGTAATTTCAAAATACTGCCAACCCCAAGAGTATTTCTATGGTTCTATAATAGAGAGTCAATGACTATTTCAAGTCATTCTCTTAAAACCTTAAAATTTGGTAATCGCACATTTAGCTTATAAAGTGCTACATCTTTCTCTGATGAGAAGGAGACAGATGTTGGACTAGGCGAGAATACATGTGACTTCTTTAGTGACTGTTAAGAACGGCCACTGTGTGTGTTGCCAAGAATTGAGGCTTTGAAGCCCAATGGACAAGGTCTGCTTCTAGGTCCTTTAAACCATATATTAATTTGGGTTCTGCAGCAAGCTTAAAAACCATGGGGTTCTTATAAGCATTAAAAACAAAAATGTATGTAAAAAGCCTAATAATATGTGTTTGTCAGATACAAAGTTCTGGATAAACAATGGCTTTACATAGCTACGGTTACTGTTAAATGGATTTATACATGCCATGGGTTGGGTCATGTCCAAGAAAACAAACAACTGTAGACAGTACAGAAGATTTAGATCCATTCTCCACCATGTCATTATAAAGGAATTTCAGTATATTTGCCATTGATTAGGCCTCATAGTGGAGAAAAGTGTAACCCCATTCACACCTAATGTATTTATTTATTTGCTCCCCATAAATAGCTAGGTTAAGGCTTCACCTTTATTCTAATGGAATTAAAGTGCACTTTTTAAGTTAAGGAATAAAAAGATGGTGGGGAACAGGGTGGCAAAGGAAGTGGAAGGTGCCGAGAATTACTGCATGTGCAGAGGCCCAACAACTTTGCTCCTTCAGGGAGCTCTGCTGGCAGGCCTGCAGCCCTGGCTGATCTGGCTCTCACAGTTCGACTCCTACCAACCCAACTAAAAGGCGAATGAATTTCTGAACCAGAATGTCACTGTCTAAATTTGTACAAAAGCTATACTTTCTAACATACTGGCTGCGTCCTTAGAAAAGCGATCTTCTCTGGGTGATTCTTGGCAAGGAGGTCAAATTGCTAATTAGAGGCTCACTTTTGAGACTATTAATGGAATCAAGAGACTGAGATTGGGAAAGTAATAGTGGATCCTTCTGATTTGCTTTGGTTTGATCTGCTTGGATGCCTTTTCAGCCATTTCACTAAAGCCAAAGTCCTTCCCTGAAGTCCAACCTTCCCAGCCTCCCATTTCAGTAGAAAAGGAAACTTCTCACCTGATTCTGGAAGATCTCATTTCCCCTGTCTGTTTAATGACCTACTCACATTCCTTTTTAATCATACTGCTTTATATGTTCCATGATCTGAGTATCCTGTTTACATTATTTTCTCCTTCTGCAATCCACATTTCCTTTTGCTACAGCCAGTTCCTATATTCTTATTCTATATGACAACATCTGGAAATGGAATGTTAATTATGCTGACTTTTCTTTTGACTACAGCATGTTTTCATACGGCCCAGAGAGAGTGTTAATATATGCTAACCGGGAATAAATAATGGGAAATCTCTTTTAAACGTTGCCTTTTCTTCTCTTTTCAAAATCTAGTTTCTCTACCAGAGAGGCATTATATTTGTGGGTCTCTGTCCACATATTGCAATCATTATACAGAGCACTTTATCTTTGGTGACAAGAAGTCCCATAACTCAGAAGAATTCAAAAGATATCATCTTGTATGTATCTTTAAATTATGTGATGGATTCATGCAATCATGCATACAGTAAAAATATGGCTATGGTTATAACTTTGTAAAATATGTTTCTTATATAGAACTGTATTTGAAAGATAAATAGTACTGCCATCAAACATATACATAATGCACTAATTTTTAATCTGTAACATAATTCCTGAAACTTAAGGATAGAAGAATGCCAATGTTTAAACATGTTTCATCTTCTATTATTAAACATTCCTGTTGCATGATTCAGAGAACTGAAGGGAAAGCAAATTAAACCGAGAAGTTTATTAGAAAAATAATAAGCTTCTTCTGTTCATTTTTAGAAGTAAAGATATTACATGTAATGGTGATTTTTCCTGAAAGAGTTTAAACTGCGTCAACATAATCTCTGATTTCTTTTGAGAAGACCTTCAGGAGTAGGTATTTTTCAGATTCTTTTGTCTCTGCATGAACAAGGGTTGATAGCTTTGAGACTATAATGTATTACTGTGGAAAGCTTCGGTCTGTTACATAAATCATCTTAACGCTCAGCAAGAATCGTCCAACAGTGCCATTGATGTGCTCAAGCCAATGATCCTGCAAACAATTTTTTTGTCTTTCTTCACGCTTTAGACAATAGCAATAAATCATCTTCATTTAAAAACACACAATGTACTAATTTTTCAAGCAACAGTTATCAAAATGAAATTTTTGGTAGAAAGTTGACATTTATTTGTGCTCATTAATTTTTTTAACTGGTTTAAATAAAAAGCAATGAGTGCCTCATTTGTTACAGAAGCATTGTCATATACCTACTATGTGTAAGCATCCTGCAAAGAGTGATCTGAGACACAAAGAACCGAAAGACACAGCTTGTGAGAAACATCAAAAGATATATCTCTCATTTTGTAAAGATTTAAAGAATCAGGCTTATTTGTTAAATTGCATAAGAAACACTGGCAAATTATAGGTGATATTAGATCTTCTTTTAGTTGCATTTATGGGTATTTGTTGATGTACATGTTTCAAAAATCATATAAATTTATAGAAATTCAATGTGTTGTCAGTCATAAACCTGGTTATCTTAAAATGTTATATATAATAAAAATAATTGAATATTTGTCCATTGTAAGCTTTCATCAGCTTTTTAACCATGCTATTCTAAGTTTTAGTCATGTAGCATTATTGTTTTTTATTCTTCTCTAAAAACATTTACAATCAGATTCATGAGAAAGACTCCAAGTTCTCTTCAATACAAATTTCAGATAATTTTAAGATCCATAGGCTACATAAAATTTCTAGAAATCTCATAAAGAATTTGATGGAGTCATGAAATGACTCAGAGTCTAGCAGAACAAAAGTTGATTATATGAGATTGAATAACTGATCAAGATCAGGTTTTTATACTTTTATTTAAAATATTGTTGGTCCTTTACTCAAATGTTTTGTCTTCTAGATTTAAGAAAATTTTCTCTCTTCAGCTATATGTAATTTACAGCAATTTGGTAAAGTATAATTTTATAAACAAAGATAAAAATGTTTTATTACATTACTTAATTCCTCCAGAATTCAAAAACTGTGAGTGTTCTTATGTTATTTGCATAAATCCAATAAAAATCTCTGTATACTAGGAATAAAAAGACAGAGTTTGTTATAAAGATAGTGAATTAGAAGAGAGAAATGGGAACTTAGGCTCTCAATAAAGAGCAATATATTTGAAGTGTCAAACTAAGTGATATCAGAGTGTAAACAAAAAGAATTACTTGAAGCTGGGATGATCAAGGGATTGCTATAAGCAGATTTACACTGATATCAGGGCCTAAAGATCAGACACTTCTGCCAAGATGCGACAAGTGATCAGGGGAGGACCACGCAACTGACAAATTAGCAAGTCCAGGCTACTGTCCAGGCTACTGTCCAGGCGATAGCAGGCAGGTTCAACAGCAAGGTCAGGCCTTCAACCTCTGAGATAATGTCAAGGGCAGGACTGGTCCCACCAATCAAAGCAAACTTCAGGCTACTGGGCTCAATGCAGGCCTCTTCTGGAACTGGGGAGTAAGGTAAAATTTCACCTATGAAAAGCCAGTGTGCAAAGCCTGAGTGACACCAGAAAACGAGGTCAACTTGAACCTGCCCCAGAGAATGTCTGACACTGGCTCTTCCTGGGGCCTGGGCTGGGGGACCCTGAGGTCAGGGTTTGCCAGCTGAGGCTTTGAGGATTCAGGGATTACTGGAACCCTGGGCTAAGCACCTGAAGCAGATCAAGTGAGACTGGGGCAGGGTAGTCCTAATACTATCCGTCTCTCTCTCCACATACTTCCAGGAAAGTCCTTAGTGTTTACATGCAGGGCTTTCTCCCGCCATAATTCATTAATGATACCAGAATGGGGAAGGAATTTGTCTCCTCTCAGTATTGCTTGGGGGTCTACATAAGTCTCCAAGCAGTATTTTTAGGGGAAATTTTCATATCAGGCATTGTGCGTAGTTGTCATAAATAAGGGCCTCTCCTTTGGCTAAAAAAATCCCCAAGCTTCTGGAAAACAAATAATGTACTCCCCCTCCAAACCATAAACAAATCATTAGAGAGACCAGATTCAAGTGAAAAGAGCCACTTCTGAAAGTTAGTCAGGACATGTTTTTTAGTGCTAGATCATCATTCCATATTCAATGTTTAAAGGGGTAACTGAAGTATTTAATTTCATCATTCAGCACATAATTTTATACATAATGCAATCTATTTTTTTTTAGTCATCTAGACTTTTTCAATTCTCGTATTGAGTTCGTACAGTCTGAGATCCAGGTCTATATTTTTTGGCTTTATTTTATAAATAACCCATGTTAACTAGCTTAAAAAAATTAGAAAATATACATAGGAAAAAAAAATCACCTTTAATCCAACCACTCAGGAGCAAAACATTAAAATGTGTGTCTTTCAAGATTCTTTTTAGTGCATATTTGCTAGTTTGTTTTGAGCTTTTGTTTTTGTTTTCCATAACAAAAGTCAGATAATTGAGCTCTGATTTTGGAGCTGGAAATGCTAAATACAGATCTCAGCTCATCCCTTAGTAGATGTATTTACTTAATTTCTCTAAGCCTCAGTTTCCAAAGCTATAAAATAGGGATGATGATAGCCTCCAATTCATTAAGGATATATCAGGATTAAATAAGATAAATAAGATAATGTAAAACTTTGAGTAATACACTCGTTCAAAGAAGCAATCAATAAATGTTAGCTATATTTTTATTATCACTTAATGTGATGACTTAAAATGGACTGTGAATAATTTTCCATGCCAATAAATATCATCAACATTAGTGTTTAAATGGTTGCATATTGAATTCATGTTCTTTCATTTATTCTATCAGTTCTCCATTTTGAACATTTAGGATGTTTCGGATTTTGCTGTTGCAAACTACACCATGACAAATAACTTAATCCACTTATTTCCTTAAGATAACATTCTACAGTTCTCTACTTATGCTCAAATGGAATCATAGAATGCTTGCTCAAGAAGAAACCGAAGAAATCGTCCCTGAACTTTGCATATGAGAAAAATGAGGTCCAGAGAGGTTAAATTATTTGCCTGCATTTATAGAACTAGTTGGGTAGATAAGAATCCCCCAAAAAACTAAATAGACATTTTTTACTGTTAACAATTGATTGCAATTTATTAGGTTTTAACATACTATTTTAAATCATGTGCAGCCAACCTTTGAGTTTTAATAAATTTTTATTTTTTAAAAGAAATGTGTTAAATTGATTTTTGCTTATGGCTAGGTTCTATTTGCTAAGCCATATGCAGGCAACCAGCATGGAGTTGAGCAATCAGTGTTGGGTCATTTCTATATGTACATAAAATATAAAATAAATATATATATTATATGTATATATTTCATATATACACATAAAAATACATGCTGTATGTGTCTATTTATGGCCAATCATTTTTATTTTGTCTCTTGAGTAGAAATCAACAAATGCTGGGTGTAAACTCACATTCTGCATAAAGAAGCCAAATTAGCGGAGGACCAGAGCTAACAGAAAGCCTGTGCTCTTGGTTTGCCTCCTCAATCAAGGGGTCCAGAAAAGAGAAAAAGAAGCTCCCATTTCTACTCATCACATGCTGATATGGAATCCTACTCCCAGGGAAGAATTGTAAGGGCATCTCTCTAAATACTGGATGTCATCTCACTTGCTAGATCTTTCCTACAAAGAAAGCTTATGTTAAAGATAGGGATGTGGAAAAAAATAGTTAAAAAAATGAAGACAATTTCCCCCAGTTTGACGACGATAAGAACCCTCGATGTTCAGTTCCCCAGAAGTGGGAATTCTAGGAAGGGTGGAGGGAGGGTGAGATGTCTTCTGTGGAAAGACTTCCTGTAGTTTATCTTCTGGAGGGGAAAAGGAAGAGAACCAGGGTGGGAAAAGAGTCCTGGACTTGGACAGGAAAAGTAGTGGAGTGTGGAGGGAAAGGACTGGGCAGTGGTGGCACAGGCATGGCAAAAGCAGGCTGACAAGGGGCGGGAGGAATCACTGCTCTGCATCAAGGAATCTAGGGACAGCAAATATCCACTGTGTGATTGTTCAGCTTTTATATGTGCACAAGTATGAAATTACTGCTTTGTAACTAAGAAATGGTAAAATATCCACGGTTTCATTTGACGTAAGCTAATATTTCCCAGAGTATTCTCACACATGTAACACATTGCCGTTATCTCAATACTCTTTAGAATTGAAGTATGTCAACATTTTGTCCTTAAAGCTCTAAAATAAAATTAAGCCTAGCTGACCAAGGATGGAGTTTGACAGAAGCCTTAGACCTTCCAAGGTCAGAATCCTAGCTCTGATATTTACTATCTTTTTGAGGTCTGGTTAAGTCACTCTATCTCTCTAATCCTTACTGAATTGTTGTAAGGATCAAATGAAAAAATAAGTGCACAGATTTTGTTTAGTTCCTTGTCAGAAACAGGTAGCTTCCAACTGAGAGCTATTATTATTATAAATCTAATTATTTCAGGACACTGGGGGAGAAGGGTACTGACCTAAACTTCCAGGCAAGAAGAAGCTTCCTACTACTGAAATTTATCATCATCTTTCAAAGAAAGAAGTTTCATTGAGGTCAGAGCACAAGAAATAAAAAAAAAACAACTTTGCACCCATGGTACAGGGAAGTCCAGGCTTCCCTGAAGGCAATTTCTGTATATAGCTGCTGACCCGGTCTCACCTGGCATCCCTATTTTCCCCCGCTCCCATTTGCTCCAAGGTTACTCTCTTTGTGATTTTGGAGAATAACAACAAACAGTAGGCTTAGCTCTTCTCGAAGGAAGGCCTCTCCTGAAATGCTGGGAGGCCCAGTTGCAAACAGAAAAGCCTTCATTACTGGTCTCAAATCATGACCATCGGAACCCTTAGGAATTTCAGATCAGGCTGTCACATTTGAATAATCTGATGCTGGGCCTTAGAAGTCACTTGTTTGGCTTTGCTACCGACAGCATCAATTATCCTAATTTAAGAACAGCAAAGGATGTAGGGAGAACATTTTCTAAGATAGCCACCAATTAATTTCAAATCATTAAGGTTATAGTTACATTTTTAAATACTCAAACTGTAAAATAATATAGATCAGAAAGAACACAGGAGAAAGAAACAAATACAGATATGGATGAAGATTACACTAAAACCCTCTTTGTGTTTCTGGGAAGTCTAGCTAGGTCTGCTCCCAAACTGAGGAACTGAAACTGCAGAGGGAAACTTGGCACTTTTTTAAAGGTGTTTGAGGTGGCAGGTGAGGATACGCAGAAGGAGGTCTCAGCAGACATTGGGGTGGGTGGAAAACACCTTAGTTTTTCTAAGCCCCACTGTTTTTTATAGTAAAAATGGGCAAAACTGCTTCTACTTAACATAATGACATATTGAAAATTTAGTGTTTCTTTAGAACAATCTTTAAGCACCTTGGAAATGGAACTAGCATAGACAGGTGACATTATTCAACACATTACTTTTCTTAAATCGAAGTATTATACTTATTTTGGAGGGCATTCTTTAGTGACAGGTTTATTATGCACTACCAGAAAAGAATATAGCATGTTATAATTGCAAAATTTAACAGGAAGTATCATTTAGTTTTTAATAATTGTTCACATGCTAAAGAAAAAAATAGTTCAAAATGTAACTGTAAACAAGCCAAATGGCTGCTTTGAAAATGTATCAAATGCTACCACACAACTGGTCAGACTGCAGTAGTGCCACACCTCCTCCCTCCAATGCCTAAATGTGCTGGCATCACTTGACATCTGTCTATTGAATAAACCATGCTCCATATGGAGTGCAAGGTTTTGAGAATCTGTTTTTACCACTAATGCTATTCCATTCAGATATTTTCATGGTTTTTGTCACTGAAATACATTTCCCTAACACTTGACAAAACATACTATTTGACATTTATTCTAAAATTCTCACGCCTACCCAGAAACAAATAAAAAATGAGCCTTATATTCACAAATCCCACAGCTTGGAAATGTATATGATACACAACATTTAACCTGTCAGCAGCCTCATTAGTGTCAATGAGTAGAAACTGGCAATCAGTAGATGGTGTGCTCTACATGTGTTTATGTTTTAAAATGTTCCTAAAATAGCTCATCCGCTGGCGGGGTTGATATAAAATACTTGTAGTGGACAAATGAATTTCAGTTTAAATATTATGGCCTATTTACTTTTTTTTTAGGAATTCATACTTTTATGTAGATGATCATTTTAGCTAATGGAGTCAATACCCAACTAAAATGATAATAATAAATAATAATAATAAAGGCTGGATGGGTCAGGAATTACCTAAAGTTCAACAACATCAATGTGGTTGGCCAACAAAATAAGCAGAAAGGCCAATGTGTGTTTGACTATCCCAAGCCCTAAGATATATATTTGTATGGTGCCTGTATTCAGTATCCATACAGCTATAAGACATTTTTATAAACTGTAAGAAATATGTGAGCTATTTCAAGATATAATGCTGAAAAACAGACTTCCATGTAAGAAGCCAATTTAGGAAGAAAACAACATAAACAATAGTAACTTGTGTGTTCAAGTGAAGCATCTTTTTAATTTTGAGTAATGAAGATGTCAGGCCAAATGCTAGAGTAGTTTAACTTAATTAGGTGGCCTATTTTTCCAGGCATCCTTTCATTTCCCATTGAAAACTCAGCTTGTATGCAAGGCAACAAGAGCAATTTTGTCTGTAATGAATACCTCTGGGACTGCACAGAGTAATCATTTGAATGTTACACTGAAGACTGGTTTGAGTAACTAGTCTGGGCTTGTTAAGACGCCAGACTTTGTTGGGCTAACTCGATTACTCAGAGCATGGCAGCTTTATCATTCTATTGGGTCAATGGTCAAAAAGTCAAGTTAATGTTACTTCTGAAATTTCTGCCAAAAGGAACTAATCTAAAAGGAATTGGTTTAATTTACAGTTCAAATTTATGTCACAATCAACATGGAGATGTTATGGCTCACAGTAAAGATATCTTTTTTTTCAAAAGTACTCTAAAAATATTATACTTTCTAGGCCCTTTTTGTCATACCTCATTTACACTCTAACCTGGAGAATTTTCTCATTAGGAAAACATGAAATTAAACAAATAGAGAGTCATTAATATCTTTGTAAATCTTAAAACATAATTCTAACAGTAGATTTGAGAGAATATTGTACAAAAAGAAATTTGGAGCACACTACTGTTTCCTATACCATTGCATTGCTGATGATGTTATTATAATAAGCACTGACTGTCATTATCTAGTTTATTATCATGTTAACTCTTTGAGTCTTGTACTTGAAATAATTCTCCAAGGAGGAGGGAGTGCTATAACCTTCTATTAATATATAAGGGCACTGGCACGAAGATAAAGGTTCCTACTGCAATGGACAGGGCAGGGCTGGATTTGCTAAATGTCTGCAATGCAGGGTCAAGAATCGAATCATTGCAATGGAAGACTGTAAGTATTCATGTGATTTAAAAATGTACATAAAATATTTTAGTTGATTTGCTCATCTTTCAACAAAAAATGCTGCATACCTCTGATATGTCAGACATTATTCCAGGCACAGGAGAGCCAGACAGAAACAAGAATGAGTCCTACCTTCAAGAGCTCACAATCAGGTGAGCAAGACAAGGACATCCCTGGTGATGCCAGTGTGCCATGTGCCACCCGGGGACAAATACACACCATGATAAAGCAGCCTTGTAGACAATGGCGAGGCAGCAAAGATGAGGAAAAGGAAACGAGAGAAGGTAAGATGAGTTCATGAGAAACTGTGAGGCCTATAACGAAGGCAGAAATTGTGTAGCTGGAAAAGAGGAGATGGACTCAAGAGTTAGGCCAAAAAGTAGAATCAACACCATCTGGAATTAACCGAAGGCTGAATGACAAGAGAGACTCCCCAAGTCTCTGTCTTGGGTGTTTGAACAGGTGGTGGTAACACTTCTGATTATAAGCCCTAAAGGAAAAAGAGAAGATTGGGGGTGAGGAAGCAGGTGGGAGGTGATGAACTGATATGTTGAATTTGAGCTGCTATCAGCGACAGGTGCCCAGTAGAGTAGAAATCAAACCTCAAATTCACATGAAAGCTGTCCTGGATATATATATGCTCTTCAATTTTATATTCAAAATGTACTTTATGAACTGTATATCAAATGCTTAGTTGTAACTGATTCCAGGAAAACATAATATTGCTATATTTTATCATTCTTATTTTTAATCTTGAGATTTGAGGGACCAAGTAAGAGACAGAATTCCAGAGGGGGCTGGGGGTAGGGAGAGAGAAAACTGCTCAAAATCTCAGAATCCTCTAAAATATGATCTCAGGCCAGGATATTTAATATTTAGGGTTTACTATAACGCTCATAATGAACAACAAAAAATAGTTCAAGCTTAAAGGATAACTGTTCATGGAAAGAAGAAGGAAGAAAGGAATAAAAGCAGGAAGGTGGTGGGGAAGGAGGGAGGGAATGAAGGAAGCAAGGCGGGGGAACAAAACAGAAGGAAATGGTTTAGCAGAGCAAAGGCCAAGGTCCAAGAGGAAGTGATTTATTAAAAATCTAGTTCAATCAAGTAACCTGAGCTTTTCCATAACCTGATGCCAGGAAAATCTTCTCATTCTTCCTTAATATTAAAGGATTATTTCTTGTATTAAAAAGATCAGTCCTTCTTTATCTTTTCATACAGTACTTCAACTGAGGCAGGCATGTGAAGAGCTGAGTCCCTGAGTCCAGGGCACTGGTGGAAAATGCAGAATGAACAAACAGGCAGCTGTGGAAAAGGACACTTTTTTTTTTTTTTGAGACAGAGTCTCCTTCTGTCACCTTAGCTGGAGTGCAGTGGCGTGATCTTGGCTCACTGCCACCTCCACCTCCTGGGTTCAAGCAATTCTCCTGCCTCAGCCTTCCGAGTAGCTCGGATTACAGGTGCACTCCACCATGCCCGGCTACTTTTTGTATTTTTAGTAGAGACGGGGCTTTGCTATGTTGGCAAGGCTGGTCTTGAACTCCTGACTTCAGGTTATCCGCCCGCTTCGGCCTCCCAAAGTACTGGGATTACAGGTATGAGCAATCACGTCTGGCAGAAAAGGACATTCTTGAAACTGACACAGAAGAGGAAAGAATGGGGAAAAGCCATGGCACATATTCAAAACTGAAAAATCAAATAAAATAACCTAGTGCTGTAGAAAGTTCTGATGAAGAGAACTAGACTTCTGCTTCCTTTGACATATTTAATTTAGATGAACATTTATATCTTGACTACAGCCTCATATAAAGGACTATGAAAGGTACTACAATTATTCTAGGAGCTGGAGAAAGGGGCTGAAGTTTTATCAGGAGATAAGAGAACCCCATTGCATGCGTGTCTGAGTGGGCTGAGAAAATTCTGGAGAAAAGTCAGGGTTGAGGTGGGAAGCCCAATGCCCCTCTGTTTTGTTCTGCCTGCTGGCATATTCGTCCAGATATTTTATAAGATACGTTTTATTGTATAGATTTAAGGTGTACAACATGTTATGATATACATATAGATAATGAAACAGTTAATATAGTGAAGCAAATTAACATATCCATCATCTTGCAGTTATTTTGTGTGTGTGTGTGGCAAGAACAGCTAAAATGTACTCACTTAGCAAGCATCCCAAATACTATATTATTATTTTGAGACATAATCTTGCTCTGTTGCCCAGGCTAAAGTGCAGTGGCGCGATCTCAGCTCACCGCAACCTCCACCTCGTGGGTTCAAGCGATTCTCCTGCCTCAGCCTCCGGAGTGGAGACTCTGAAGTGGCTGGGATTACAGGCACACACCACCATGCCTGGCTAATTTTTGTATTTTTAGTAGAGACAGGGTTTCACCATGTTGGCCAGGTTGGTCTCAAACCTGACCTCAAGTGATTCGAGGCCTCAGTCTCTGAAAGTGCCGGGATTACAGGTGTAAGCCACCACGCCCAGCCCTTAAATACTGTATTATTAACTATAGTCCTCATGTTGCAAGTTACATCTCTAGACTTGTTCATCCTACATATCACTACTTTGTATCCTTCTAGTCTAGATATTGTCACCTCAATCAAACGTGACAAGTTCGGAATGGCAAAGAAGTGGGTGTCTGACCGGCTGCTCATCTGGCTGCCTTTCATTAGCCCACTCCCTTTCTCTCACAAACTCTTAACGGGACAAAGTTCAGGAGGTATTAAGCAACAAGGTGCCTTTAGCCAGGGTTTGGAAACACACAAAGAAATCTTGAATTGCTGGTTCCAATTCTAACCAGAGTATGAAAAAAGTTAAATGATGTTTAAATTAAAGCACTGAGTGGCCAGCACACTTATAGCTATTATAGGAGAAAACAGTCAATATTCCAAGAATGGTGCCAGAGTAAAATGGAAATCATATGAGTTTTTATTATATACTTGTCAGGCTTATTATAAGGTGGTATATTCAATTTAAAAGCTGCCTATCAGTTATAAAACTATATGCAAAAAATTTTAAGGATTTGTATACTCTAGCTTAAGAGGTAGAGAATGCATGCAGTAGATAGTGCCAAAGAGACCTTTGGGACTGTCTAAAAGAATATCATTAATTTTTACAGTGTACTTCCATTTCTGGAGCAGTTCCAGCATTGGCTTTCTATAAAAATCATTTCAAGTTTAGAATTATGCTATTTGCTTGCAGCAACATCACAGGAGCAGTAGTGCGCCATATGTTGCTACTTAGCAACTTAGTCTATAAGTCCCAAAGCATGTACTGATTTGAAAATTGAACAGGAATTATAATTGTTGAGTGATGCTATGAGGCAAGTTGTCTCGGATTACTAAACTATGCAGATGTTTGATGTTATGTAGGAAAAGGAAAAAACTATTTTTTTTCCCCTGCAGGATGACTAAAATCTTTATGGTTGCCTAAAGGGGTAAATTGATTAAAATTCCCTAAAAGAATACCAGGTAATGAATTCTTGAACATATCATATTATAGTAAACAAAAGGAATGTTAAGTGTAAAATTTAGCTAAGGCCATTCAACTTATGTAATTTGTGAAGTTTATTTTTCTCCAGAGTATGTATTATCTTACACTAGTCTAAATTTTAAAACAGCACATTCTAAAAACATTTTCATATATGCTACATTATTTTTTTAAGTGTTGATTTCTGGCTCACAAGCCTGCCCAATCTTTAAAAAGCACAAAAGTATTTGGGGCTCTTCTTTACAAATTATCACTGGTATTCAAAACATTCTTAGTAACTCCTGACTGACATATGAAGAAAAACAATGTTAGTTGTTTGATTTCGGTAAGGGCTTAATATTATGCATCGCAGTTAAATTTAAAATCTAAGGAGCCAAGTCATTATAATGTATATGTTCTGAATTTCCAATCCTTTATCCAAAACTCTTTAAGACGGACATAATGATTCTCTAAGAGGGAGCAGCTGCTTTATAACAGCCATCATTTATTGAGTTTGTGTTTCTACTGTTTCAAACAAATTCAATTAGCCCTTACACTTCAAAACCCTAAAGGCACCAAAGAGATGATACCAGGTTGCTTTAATCTAATAGTAATACTAAACTTGTCAGTACAGTTTTGGGATTGATGGTTAGAAGAAAATTAATAGTAACATTTTTCATTTTTTAATCAAACAGTCCTATTCAGAACTACCCATGGATCTTGGAGTCTACTTAGCCAAATGAATTCAGTTGAGGAAGAATTCTAAATACAAAGCTCAGCCTTCCAAAGGTATTCTTAGAGTGATCAGCTCAGTTGAGTGCAAGGCAACGTAGTCAGTATCTTTGAACTTCATGATGACCTTTTCAGCTGAACAATACAGTGTAGTTTCCAGAATATCTGCCAGAGAAGGCAGTAATCCTAATGACTTCTAAATGCAAAGTTCAGGGAGATGCAGGCCTGCCTCTGTTTTGAGTTAAGTATGAGACATTTTGGTCACAGAGTGCATCCTTAACATATACATTAGATTTAATTCACTGACAACCTTAATGAAGAAAAAGAAGTTTTATGCTTCCTCCCAACCCCATTCCCCAACCCCTCCCAGTTACTAAATCTATATGTGTGGATATGTAGGCATTGAACATTACTAAGAGTTTATTTTAGAATTACTAACATATGAAATTCCAATCTACCATGGTTTTTGCCATTCTAGAAAAAACATGTTTGTGTCAACAAAATGCTCCTGTGAACTGTTCCTTGCTTTCACTTATTCACTTATTTTTGCTTACAATGTTCTCATATTTTACGTTATACTGGTATCCAAGGGCAGTTATAATTTGGCTTTAAATGTTCCGCTGAATTAAAGGACCTGGTCTTAAGTATCTAAAAATAAATAGTCAAACATTTACTTTTATAAATGTAACCATTTACATTCTCATTGGACTTTTGTTGTCATTTCTCATGATTAAATACCTTGTCAACTATTCCCAGTGAAATGTATACAAAGGTGCCCTTGAAAGGTTTCAATCATATCATGTTTTTTGGCCTGAAAGCTCCTCCCCAGCTCCCACTCCTTACCTCCCCAGGAGACCGTGAAAGCAGCCTTCTAGCCCCACCGGCCATGGGATTTGGGTCACCAATGTTATATCTTGTTGAAAATGGCTCCAACCATTGATAATTAAAGCTATTTGTGACACGTGTAGCTTATAATGATTAAATCGTCTACAGTCAGAAGCACAAATAACCTGCACCTGTAAAGACTTTATTTCCTAAAGGTAAAACAACTGTTTAGGAAACATCATGCTGGCAAAACAGCTGCTTGCCGTTCTGGAGAGGAAACAAGGTAGTATCTTTCAACAAATGCCAACTCTGGCGTTTTATCAGTTCTATCTCATTAACTGGAAACAAGGCTTAAATGCTTTGTTTATAAATTATGATTATTCCTGATTGCGGCAGTTACTGATAGTGCTACTCATTTGCAATGCAACTCTTTGAATTTGTTTAATTACAATTTGAAACAAGGCAGAGAAGATTAATTAACCCACCTGGCTGGCTGGCACATAGTCCTGGCTCGGCTCTGTCATGCTCATATACATGTTCTCACCGTCAAACTGCGAATGAAATAATAGTAAACATTCAGCAATCTTGACTGCGGGTATGTTTGGTTTTTATTTGTTTTGTTTTGTTTTTTAACCATCAAACTGGAAAACAGTAGCCATAAAAAAATACTGCGGCTGGGACTACGGAAAATGTGTCACAGCAAGCGAGCCACATCTTTTTTTGATGTTTCTGTTGTCATCCTTACTGACCCTGGATGTCAGTGATTTGGAGTAATTAGTGCTCTAGTAATTACAGCAAGCAAGCAAGAAATGAATGGTTTCCTTTCATCTGCAATCTGTTTTAAAACAAAATGGCTCATTTTGCACGCCATGTATACATATTGCAGTTCAGTTGTAATGAAGTATTAAATGAATGGCATGATTTCTGAAAGAAAAGAATAACGAAAAATACACGAAGGCACAGCTCGGTGCATTCTGAGTTTAGCTCTCAAAAAAGAAAAAGTGCGGAGTTTTCATAATAGACTAAAACTGGCATCATCATAATAGCCTTCTGATTAAGAAAAATTTAACTTTATAATAATATTTGAAAAGAGCATGTGCCCCTTTAACCATGGCTAAGGATGATAATAACAATAAATAACAATAAAAATACACAGGCACAATGAAATACTCCTTTTTGAAATATTTCAGATATCGAATTCATGTATTAAAAATGCATAGAAATTCATACACAAATTTTCAAGTTAGGAAAAGGATGGAAGAAAGAAATTCGCAGGGGCAGCACAATTGGAGAACTCTCAAATAGTTCAAGCAACAACAACAATAACAACAACAAAATACTTTTCATTATTTGGGGTTTTGAAAGTAGTTATCACTCTATTCAGACTTAATCCTCAGTGATTTTTAGTCACTTGATAGATGAGCAAAGCATTTCTCTTTTAGTTAGAGGAAGAATTTTTCCAAGGTAATAATCAAATGGATGAACACGGTAACTTCACAGAGCTGGGTCTGAATATACTTTCATTGGTGGACTAATTTCAGACATGGGGAATTGAAAGTCTGAATAATTACTTTTTGAAACAGAATAGTGTTATTGATAGTGGTGCAAACCATGGTATTATGGACATACTTTATATACTATGAAAAAATGGTGTTATATAAGAACATAAAAATATTGTACTATAGACATCTCATTCCACCACCTATGAACTGCTAGCAGAGGAAGGTTATACCAACATGAGGGTCGCTCCACAGCCTCTAAACTGTAATCGCCAGAGTGGGTGCCCTGAAAATTCACATCAACATAAGCTGTAAATAAAGACCTCCCTAAAGACATGGAAGCACTCACGAGACTAAGCTCAGAGAATCAAAGGATTTCTTCACACATCACCCTGTAAATACATTTCACATTATGTGAACGACTTATCTAAACAGAATGAAATGACTTATTGAAAGATGTGGCTGTTAGAGCAAATAAAAAATAATACAACTGGAAAAAGAAGAGCTGGGTGTTTTTGCTGCTCTGTCAACTGGCTCATGAGCCTGGAGTTCAAGTGACTTACCCCAGGTTGCTTTTCCATTGAACGGGTGAACTCTTTTTTTTTTTTTTTTTTTTTTTTTGAGATGGAGTTTCGCTCTGTCACCCAGGCTGAGTGCAATGGCACGATCACAGCTCACTGCAGCCTCCGCCTCCCAGGTTCAAGTGATTCTCCTGCCTCAGCCTCCCGAGTAGCTGGGACTACAGGCGCCCACCACCACACCCAGCTAATTTTTGTATTTTTAGTAGAGGCAGGGTCTCGAACTCTTGACCTCATCCTCTCAAAGCCTGCCTCAGCCTCCCAAAGTGCTGGGATTTCAGGCATGAGCCACCGTGCTTGGCTGAACAGGTGAACTCTTTCAACCCAAAGATAGGCCAGCCCCAACCAATCTGCCTGTTACTCCTAACAACTCAAGACCTAACAAAGAGCCTCACTGCGCATTTCTTCATCTCCACCCACTGTTGGAGTACACTGGTTTGTTTGCAAATGTTTTTCATGTTAAGGTGCCAAGGAACCATTTAAAATATGGACAGTTTCTCTGACTGTAACAAACTAAACTGAAGAAGTGGAGTGAACCAAATACTCCACTGCCTGTGCATATTCTATAAATGTGTTACTTTCTATTTCATCTTCTCTAACTCATTTTCTAAATCTGGTGTTGTTCTCAAGCCAGCTAAAGGCTTTGAAGTTTTGGGTTGAGTCTATGCAACATGTACGCTAATTGAGTACATTCATTGTTACTGCTCTTGATGAAGACTCTTTCCTCAAGAAGTACCAATACTTAGGTAATATTGAGCCAAGACTAAAACAGCATTTTATCATAAAAGATATGTGGCTACAGGCATTATAACTATATTTTTAAGTACATTTTATGTTCCTGCCACCTGTATCTTTACATGTATTAACTGATTTAAGCACGACAAAACCAAGAGTTAGGTATTATTATTACCTACATTTTACAAAAGAAGATACAAAGGCGCAGATAAGCTAGATGCTTCAAGCTACACAGCTTGTGAGAGGTAGGGCTGGGATGAAAACCCAGGCCCCCTGGCTTTTTAGCCACCCATGCACTTCACCACCAGAACATATCAATATATTTTGAATCATAATGATAAGTTAGCTATCAATTCTGAAAATAACATCAAAAAATTATCAAAGCAGAGTGATGACATTATCTCAATGACACTGGTATATTATCCAGAATTTGTGGTATTGTAAGAATTTTTTTAAGTGTCGTGAGGAGCTGTCAGCCTAGTATTTGGCCTGGCAGAAAACCAAGAGAGGGAATGATGGTTAATTCTACAGGTCAACTTGACTAGGCCATAGGCTGCCCAGATATTGGGTCAAACATTCTTCTGGGTGTGTCCATGTGGGTGTTTCTGAGCGAGATTAACATGTGAATTGATAGACTGGGTAAAGTAGATTGCTCTCCTCAAGGTGGGTGGGCCTCAGCCAATCAGTTGAAGGCTTGACTGGAACAGTAAGAGCTGACTAGAGTAAATGAATTCCTCCTGCCTCACTGTTGAGCTGAGACATCATCAGTCTTTCACTGTTTTGGGGCATGACTTGAAATAACACTGGCTCTTGTTGGACCTCAAACTTGCCAGCTTTTGGTCTGGAACTACACCATCAGTTCTCCTGGCTCTCCAGCTTGCTAACTGCAGGTCTTGGGACATCTGAGCATCCATAATCATGTCAGCCAATTCCTTATACTGAATCTCTTTTGATAGATAGAAGATAGATAGATAGATAGATAGATAGACAGATACACAGATCATCTATCCATCCATCCAGTTGGTTTTGTTTCTCTGGAGCACCCTAATACAGGTGGCTTTTAAAAATTACTATCAGGATATTCAGAACTCCTCCAAAAGTGTATTTCTGGGGAGCCTACAATATACAAATGTATTTATTTCATGCTATCACTTGCTTTCTAGAGGAGAAGAGCCATGTTGATTTTGCTATGAGACTCTCTGCTCTCAGTTCCTATCACACCCACTTCCTGTGTTCCAGTGCATCCCACACACATAATCACCCCTCTTTGTCCAGAATGCCTTCCTTCCCTTTTACTTGTTGCAGGGTTTTGTAGACTCCTCACCTCCCCTTAGTGAGGGCTGGGCTGTCTGCAGGCTCTGGGCTCCCCTAGGCAGCCCTCTGTTTCGGGGCAGGTTTTGTTGGGGGAATTGATTCCACTAGACTGTGAGCCACCAGATGGAATGGTGCATACCTTCCTTATCTTTAGTGCTTCTGTGGTTTAGGGCTGGCACATAATAGGTCTTTGGAAATGTTTATTGCCTAAATAACAAAAACTGAAACATATTTGCTGGATTAAATATATTATCTTGCTAGAGAAGGTGATGACTTGAGAAGAGGACGAATTTCAGCTTTCAGAGAATGGTTTGATGGCTTTTTAAGGCAGTTGACTCAAAGTCTTGACAGTGGATTAAAACTGATATAGGCACGGACGCCCTTAAAGAGAACAACAACGACCACCACAACAAAAAAGAATAAAAAGAACATCCTGGTTAACACGGTGAAACCCCGTCTCTACTAAAAACACAAAAAATTAGCCGGGCGCAGTGGCGGGCGCCTGTAGTCCCAGCTACTCGGGGGGCTGAGGCAGGAGAATGGCGTGAACCCGGGAGGCGGAGCTTGCAGTGAGCCGAGATAGCGCCACTGCACTCCGGGCTGGGCGAAAGAGCGAGACCCCGTCTCAAAATAAAACAAACAAACAAAAAGAATAAAAAGAAAAGAAAGTACAGAAATGGCCAGGACACCATTACTCAAATGTTAGATTCGGTTCTTCCTCAGGATTTTTTTTAAATAAAATTTTATTTAATATAAAACATATAGACTGGCCAGGAATCAAGAGACCCGGCTATAAATAAAATGTGTATGCCCTCTCTCCAGAGAATCTTGAGCTGCCAAATAAAAATGTGTATGTGTATCAGAATAGGCATAGTCATTCCCACTGTGGTTGAAATCTCGTGGTTGGACACACTCCTGGGCCCAGGTGAGAAGAGTAAGCCAAGATCCCAGCACTCACAGGACCTTTCCCACCCCACCCTATCAGGTTAATATTATCACTGCAGTGTCACAGCTCCGTCCAATCACACCCTGACCAGGAGCTGGTTCCAGGGTTCTCAGCAGGCCTCCTGCTGACCCAACAATCTTAGAAAGCACCCCATGCCATGGGCTTGTGGACAGTTGTCACTTGAAGTAGAATTATAGCTCTTGGTCTTAGAAGTGTGCTTGTAGAATGATGCCTGAAACCATCACATCAGAATCTCTCATGTCATGACTGAATAAATGACTTTGTATTGCTTATAAGGTCCATCTGGGGATAGAACTAAGGTCTCGATTCTTAGTAGAAGAGTTTTCCACTACGACATACTGCTTTTTACTCCAACACTCATAAAAAATGAGGAACCAGACTCTGACTACAGCTTTATACTTCATCTCCATAAGAAGTGGGAAAAGACTCAATGGCTATTTGTAGCTGGTGTGTGTGTGTGTGTGTGTGTGTGTGTGTGTGCACCCTACAGACCTGAAGGCACAGCATTCACATTACCACATTCTAATGACCCCACTTCACTCTACCTGTATTACAGATTAGATGAGCATTATTAGTAATTATCGCAATAAAATTGTAGTTATTAAACATAACTAACTGCATTTCCTTAGTCCATATGCTCATCACAGTTATTATTCTTAGAAGTCAACTGAATTTAGGCATCATAACTTTTCAAAATATATCTAAGCATACTAGGGTTTTAAATTTCCATGTATTCTCAATTTAAAACCTGAAGCAAAGTTTGAAAGAATAAATAGGCTGATTTATTTAAATCTAAATGTAAATGGCATCAACCCAGGATCAGCCTTCCTGACCAAGCGCTTTTAGACTCTTTATTGTGTTTTTATTTCAAAGCACCAGAGGATGCAATCATATAAAAAGTCATTTATAATCTTCTACTTCAGTTTTTTGAAATTGTTTTTAGAGGATATTAACCAAACCCATAATCCCAAAGAGCTTTCAAACTAGGTAGTTATTATTTCTTCTATTTAAAAATTGAAAGGAGAAATCTAGCAATATCTGAACATAGTGAATGACGAGCAAAAATTGGCGATATTAGGCTCCCAAAACCACAAAGACAAGAAAAGTCAAAAATAGAATGTGAAGTGTAAATCAGTCATTGGCACTGGTACAGAAAATGGGAACATTTTAGGGAAGCCATTAAAAGAAAATCAGAAAACTGCTGCTGAGGGGGAAAAACAGCCTCATGGAATTCATGAAACAGTACCACATTGTATTGCCTATAAAGGGAAAAAGCTTACATTTCTGGGTGTTTTCTGAAAGAGTATTTGATACTTTGATGTTTGAAAAGAAGGGCTAAAAATGGAAATGTTTATAACAGGGGGTCAATTTGACATTTCTTAGACAATGCGTTATAATAAATCATTTTTAGAGAGGCGAATATCCCCAAAATAAAATTTCCATTTTTGTATTCCTTGGCCCAGTATAAGATTACGAGTCTTTTTTTTTTTTTTTTTTTTTGTAACAGAAGAAATAAGTTTGGGCAATGAAGACTTTGCTGTTTCCTAGAAGCAAAGCATTTTGAAAGTTAAGCATCAAATGTAGGGTGATAATATGCATAGTTGTAATGCTGTTCCCATGCACAGTCACACAGATCCAGTGAAAACTGAGCAAAGCTAACCCCCGCACTTACTGCACATCCTCACCAGTCTCAAGGGAAGATGTCAGGAGGCACTGGAGAAGGAAGAGGTGTCTGTTTATCACCTAGTGTCAAGGCTGAACCTGTTGATGATACAAGTCTTAAGTCAGTCTGCCTCCATGCTAAGCCCAGCTGAATGAAACTGGTTCTGAGCACAGCACAGCTGCAGACATGGATCACACTGAAAGGAAAGAGACCAGACTGAGCCGAGGCTATCAACACCCAAAGAAAAGAAGGCGGAGTTACTCTGCTAGTGCTTTTTATGGATGTGCATTCCAACTCAGGTGCACACAGAGCTGAACTAGGGAAGAGCAGTCCCTCTTGGTTGGGCTCCTGTCACTTGAACTTGAGTGGTAAACACTCAACTACAGATCTGAATGGTATGGAGAGGAAGAATGGCCCGGGCACAGTGCAGCTGCTTGGAAGACTTGGCCATGGGTGGGCAAAAGATAGTGCTAGACCCACAACTTAGAAGCTGGACTCTACTTTGGGGCTGAGTTTGTATTCTCATTTTTGTCCCAGTGATATACTTATTTGGAGGAATATTAGATATTCTTTTTGTTAACTGTGAAAGCTGAAATTTTCAATGACAATAATACTATGCATTTATCCTAAACCTGTGGCTCGATGGCATGAATCTCAAGAGAGAAACACGACAGTTTCCCTGTGCTGTTAAGGGTAAGGCTACAATGCAATGTTTTTCATTGTTGTGTTTTTGGTTTTTGGTTTTTTGTTTTTTTTTAACCAAATACACCAAAAGTATGTTTCAAGTTATTCTTTTTTTTTTTTTTTTTAGATGGAGTCTCGCTCTGTCGCCCAGGCTGGAGTGCAGTGGTGCGATCTCGGCTCACTGCAAGCTCCACCTCCTGGGTTCATGCCATTCTCCTGCCTCAGCCTCTCGAGTAGCTGGGACTACAGGTGCCCGCCACCATGCCCGGCTAATTTTTTGTGTTTTTAGTAGAGACGGGGTTTCACCGTGTTAGCCAGGATGGTCTCGATCTCCTGACCTCGTGATCTGCCCTCCTCAGCCTCCCAAAGTGCTGGGATTACAGGAGTGAGCCACCCCGCCCAGCCAAGTTATTCTTTTAATTAGTATTAAGTAGTCACCTAGTAAGCTCTACAAGTAAGATAATGATGCCACAGTGGTTCAAACCAGTTTGAACTTCTTCCTTTGGAGGCCCTCTCTAATTTCACTAAACATATGAAGCCATTTAATTTTTGTAATAATCCTGTCATATTATTACTCTTATTTTATAGATGACAAAACACCAGGGAGTCCAGTAACTTGTCTGTGATGGATCCAGTTACATGCTCCCCAGATTTGCTCAGCCTGCCTGACCCTCAGGCCTCTGACCTTTGCTTCCAGGAACAGCTGACACTGTTCCCATGTAGCCTCCAGAGGCACCACTTCCATTGCCACCACAGCTACAAACCAAGGTGTCCCCAAGCACAGCAGCAATTTATATAGAGAAGCTTTGCACCTGGCTGGAGCTGAGGAGGTTTTGGGTAACATACTCTGAGAGTGCAGGGAAATTTCCTATTGTCCCATGGAAGGACTGGCTCATAATATCCTCTGTAGCACCTCTATGTCCCTCATGCCCAGCAACCAGCGATGAGTTGTTGCAAAGCTATGGCCACTTGGAAGTACACACCTTATGTTTTCTTCTCCATGCCTCCCTGCCTTGCTTACTTTCCCCTCACTCTGGCTTCCCTGGGCTTACATTCCCAGCATTAACATTCAAGCTTTCACTGAAGGCTCTGCTTTCTGGGAAACTGGACTAAAATAGTGCCCAATGCTACCAGTTAGTAAGTGACAACACTCTTAACTGCAATGCTATACTAATCTCACCCCATCTTTGATCTGCTTTCATTATATTAAAGAGTCATTGATTCTATTTTAATTCCCTATGCAAAGACAGAAACAAACTTATGGAATAGTGATAAATAGAAGAAACAAGAATTGCCTATATCATGAAAGCATTACTCCATTTGAAAGAAAAAAATGCAAGTTTCTAGAAAACTTCATTAACCCTAAACTTTCAGTACCAAGCAATCCATTTTCATTAAATATTGTTTAAGAAAAGAATATGTGGATGAAAGCCTAACTATAAACCACTCTGGTGAATTTAATGAAAATAAGTTTAATAAAATGAAAATATGGATTTTACAAAAAGGCCTCCACGGGGTGTCTGATATCAGAAAATGAGGAGCAAAGACTTTGGCTTCTTTGTAGGAGCCTTCTTTTTTGAATGAATTCCCAAGTAATTTCTGAAATTCTGTAATGATTAAAGCTGTAAAACTAGACCTATAGTTGAAATTCAGCACAGTTTCAAATGATGGGTTCAGAACATTCCTCTGACTTTTCATGTTTTAGACAAATTTTTTTCCAAAGCCGTCTATGAAGGAAACAATTTGAGAAGTGCATTCAAACTTGCTGCCGAAACTCACTTATTTCCACATCATATCAGCTCTCACCTCATTACCACAGTACCTAAATTCAACGTAGATGTGGAATGAAAAGTATGAAAGTAATTACTTTTGGGGGGTTGGACTTTTATTGCTGGTATTTCTTTTTAAGCACAGAGAATGTTTTTCAGTATCTGATAGATGCATAGAGAAAAAAGTAAGAATATTTTTCTACACATATCTGGTTTGGAAGAGTATACTCAGTTCTGGGAACCTCAAAACAAAACAAAATTAAGACTAGTAAGTCAAGGCATTGGAAAGGTTATGGGAATAGAATGACAGATGTATTAAAAAGAACGACAGAGAAGTTGTATTTAGTTGACCATTGAGTGAGTTGAAACGGTAAAACTTTTTTTAAAAACCAAGGACAAACAATTCTTGAATATTTTGAGATTAAAAGTGGTAGTATCAAATAAAAATAAAATACGAATAAGAAGGTACAGGGTTATTAAGATGGAGAGTCTCACTTCCCTATTATTATTACTCAGACAAATTACACTGTGACTAAGTACAACAATTAAGTGACAGAAATAGACTTTTGGTGATTAAACTCTCCCGGGGTAAGACAGGTGTGGAATGGTATTTTGGTATGTTCAGGCAAACCTGACCAATTCGAAACACATGAAGGTCAGTCTAGAACTACTCCATTTTTTAAGAGATATTTGACATTTAGTTTTTCAGACTGCAGAGTTTCTGTTTTCTAAATGAAAACATGTCATTTTAAATAGCTGGATTAAATGGCAAATCCTTCAGGACACTGAGTATGAGTACGGATTTGTCCATTGTGAACTGAAGCAAAGCTCTGTTAACGTATCTTTTTCATTTTAAGGAATCTGAGAAGTCTTTCAATCCATCATTATATCCAGAGTATAATGTTTTATTTTTTACATCTTCAAGTACTACATAGTTATAGTCATTATTGCCTAGTTGCCTTTGATAAAACCTCATGATCTCATGTAACTTTCCCTGCTGATTTATCTAAATTTTTATGAAGATTATAGAATAATTTTCATTGCTTTAGTTTAAGGCTTCACACATAAGATATCCCCTTCACAAGGCATATGCATTCAATGTATTTTAGGTTTTCAGTTCCAAAGTGTCTTTGCTTATAGCACTTCTAACTATCTCCTCTACACCTAGATCATTCTCCACTCCTGTTTGATTTTTTATAGCATTTTTCAAATACTTCATCCTCCCCTTTGACAATGTCCATTTTATCATATGTTGCCAGAAACATGTCAAAGCCAAAACTGGAAGACTTGCTGGAAACAGCATGCCTGCTTCTACTCAAAGCCTTATTTATTCTGCATTGTGAGAGGTGATTGGTGCCCCTTGTCTTACTTTCTGGAATGTCACCATGTGATGCCCTTTTGCTGAAAAATTTGGAGAACAAAGTATCACCACATGATGCTAACAGGCAAAAACCACCTAGTATGGTCTTGTTGATACATTAAAATTAAATGATCATCAATATACTTTTAGATAAAAATGTGATAATCATTCATTCATTCAACAAATGCTCATTTTGTGCCTACTTATATGCCAGGTACACACATGCATTAACTCATTTAATCCTCACAACAACCCTACAGACAGTCAGTTTGCATGTTGTTTTACCAATAAGAAAACTGAGTCCTGGAGAATTAAGTTTTAAATATTTCCGATATCACTCCTGTCTGCATCTACCTCTCTACTTTCTCTTGTCACTCTACATTTTATCCTTGCTTAGTGATTTTCATATGGTCAGATAATCCCCGTCTCTATGCTTACCCATCATCTCATCTGCCTAAAATACTTCTCCAGCTCCCATTTCCTTCTATTTCTCCCCTTATTTACTACTAATAAGATGATCATAGAATTTATCCTCCAGCTTGGAACACTTCAGTGCCAGGAGGTAAAGTTACTAATTATGATCCAATAACATGCAGAAACTCGAAGTCTCCCAGCCAAGGAAAACCTTACCACCAGAAGGTAATCCTTTCCTGACCTCATGGATGATGGAGGTGCCTTCTCTGTGCCTGTGTCTGTGCTTTAAGGCATCTTGTGCTTATCCCAGCCCACATTTCTTTCTACTGTTGTTGCTTCACTACCTCTCTCCTATATTGAACTACGAGCATTTTGAGGGCAGAGACCATCCTAACTTACCTTTCTATCTCAAGCACTTAGCATAGGCTTAGCACATTTTATTTAGTCAATAACATTAAATGAATCACATAAATCCAGGGCAATACTGTCACAACTAAAAGTATTTCAGAGATCTCACCATTCCATTATTCTGCAGTAACATTTATTCCATATTCTTTCATTTCTAAATCAAAGTCTGTCCATGAAAATAGCTAATTTTCCAGGGACATTGGAAAAAAGTTTCTGTAAACCAGATCCTACTTTAGTTTTCCACATCTTCCTGTTCTATAGGGACCACTCAGTCACTCTAGTTCAAACAGTTTGAAAAGTAGTTCATTTTTTCAGAGTTTAGATAATGGCTAAAAGCTTCATGGTACCAAGTGGTCAAGTCCTTAACCTCCTTCTTGATTCTGGGGGTTCGTTCTAATAAGCAGATTGTGCTAGAGCTGCTCCAGATCACACTGGTTTGTTCTTTCATGCCAACAGCAAACTGCTGGTGGGCACTGCTCTGAATCTGTAGCAGCACGATGCGGAAAAATGACTAGAATGGCAGACACTGCCGTTCTTTCCTTCTCATTGCCCACATGGCGTGTGGGAAATTCAGGGCTCTGCTTCTCTTGTAGGTAAGGCAGAATAGGACAAAATGAGGACAGATTCTATCATGGAGTGGGTTTGAAATAAGGAGACCCAGAGAAGAGTCTGGGTTCTGACAGTTCCTAGCCAACTAGTTTTGGGAACGAGAGTAAAAATTGTTCTTGCTCTACGTAATTATGTCAGATTTAGATGAGACATGCAAGAGCATTTGTAAATTATAAAGCACTATACATATGGAAACTATGGTACTTCCCCCTCATGGCAATTTATTTGACTGTTTCCATCATTAATTGGAAAGATCAACAGGCGGGAAGTAGTGGAAAGAATCAGATTCGACGTGCTCTCAATTTGCCTGTGAAAAGGTCTTTAATATGGAAAGTTATCTGTAGATTTTTTTTTCTTTTTTCTTTTTCTTTTTTTTTTTTTTTTTTGAGATGGAGTCTCTCCTCTGTCACCTAGGCTGGAGTACAGTGGCGTGATCTCAACTCACGGCAACCTCCGCCTTCCGGGGGTTCAAACAATTCTCTTGCCTTAGCCTCCACAGCAGCTAGAACTACAGGCATGCACCACCATTACCAACTAATTTTTGTATTTGTAGTAGAGATGGGATTTCACCATATTGGCCAGGCTGGTCTTGAACTCCTGACCTCAGGTGATCCACCTGCCTTGGCCTCCCAAAGTGCTGGGATTACAGGCGTGAGCCACCATGCCCAGCCTAGATATTATTTTTTATCTTTATGTAAATGCAGTCATACCTGAAATATGAAATAATGGGAAGAAAGTAATGAAAAGGACAAAAGAAAATAATAGTAAAATCACCAATTAAATGAAAACTTTGTAGATCATTATATGTATATATATATGTGCATGTAAGCATACATAGACGTGCAGATTCTTTAAATACGTACACATTTATTTACTCTGTGCACAAAATATTTTTCTCCTGCAATGTTTTTATTTGGCTAACGTTAAAGTTATTTCGGATTACCTAGGGAAACAGCTATTATAGCACAGTATTAAAAACTACCACACAAAACTGCAGGAGGAGTTTTCTGAAAATGCAAAGTGCTGTTGAACTATTCTCTTAATTCATACAGAAAATATTACCCAGTCGTAACAAACTACACAATATTACTTTCACTAAAATTGCTTCAGGCTAATTTATTGTCATAAAATAAAGATATCAGACAGTTTGACATGAAAATATAAGGTTATACTTAAATATAGTAGTACGACACAGGATGATACGTCTCCTATAACGTGTTAGTATCCATAGCTTATTAGTTTTGTGCATTAAATTATCCATAACAATCACTCTTTGTATTAAATTGAACTGTATAACAATTTTTGTTCTAGTTCAACAATTACATAACCTAGCTAGATACTTAAACTGTTTCAGTAATCAATTAATGTTCCATTTAATACTCACATCAAAGAAATTATGTAATCTCTTCTTGCCATATTTTCCACATTCTGTAAAAAATTACATTAATAACTTTTGCACATTTCATATTTGCTATGAAAAATTCTTGCATAAAGTAATCTTTTTACCATTAAGTAAATTAATATTACTGTTAGATTAAGTAGTTTTAAGATAATATTGCTTAAAATACCTTTTGAACAGTTCTGAGCAGAATGTGCACATTTTAAATAAATGAGTCTTGTTTCCAAGAAATCTTTTAATGTTATTTGAGATATTAAACTTGCAACAAATAACTTAAGCATGTATCAAGAACAGGAGTTAAGTAAGACTGGGATGGAAACTAAACATTAGAACAAGATTAAATTATCTAAAATTTATTTTATATTTTTATTTTAAAAGCAGAACAATGTTGCCTTTTCTTCAGTGCTAATAGGACTTTCCTCAGAAAGTGATATAGTACCTATTCCCCATTCTACATAATGTAGGCAACAAAGCTCTTTAGACACATGACAGGAAATATCCCACGTCTAATATTTAAAATTCATATTTTACAGGATCCCATTATATTCTATTTTCGGGCAATGAACCTGCATTTGTAACAATCCATTTGTATTAGTGGTTCCAAAAGCTAATGTGGTTTCTCAAAATATGTACTTTCCAACTTTTATGTAGGTTATAAACAGTACTTTTAAAAAACAGTGCATTTTCACACTATCAGATGACTGAAAAGAAAAGGGCTTGTGAATATGCATTCTGAGTAAAGCCTCGGAGGCTCCATGCATCTGCTATTTTCTCCACAAAACTCCTTTTTATATTTTATCCAGTAGCAGCCACTGAAAACTGATTTTCAGTCCAACATTCCTTAAGGTGTGAGGCTGACTTTATGAAGGGTTTCTGTACTGCCAACTGCATTAACCATATAGTATAAGTAATTCCATTATTTAGAAGGTTATTAGCATTTCCTTGGTTCTTTGTGGATTCAAAGTTTTGTTTTGGTTTTGTTTTTTCAATTGCTTGGCCATAGCTTTGCTCACTCTTATTTAATACTACTAAATACCACGATGGATACACAGTGCAACTCACATTTTCTATGGAAGTGGTTTTCTTTTTTTTTTGAGACGGAGTCTCGCTCTGTCACCCAGCCTGGAGTGTAGTGGCACGATCTCAGCTCACTGCAACCTCTGCCTCCCAGGTTCAAGCAATTCTCCTGCCTCAATCTTTTGAGTAGCTGAGATGACAGGCATGCATCACCATGCCCAGCTAATTTTTGTGTTTTTAGTAGGGATGGGGTTTCATCATGTTGGCCAGGCTGGTCTCGAACTCCTGACCTCACGTGAAACACCTGCCTTGCCCTCCCAAAGTGCTGTAATTACGGGTGTGAGCCACTGTGCCTGGCCTGGAAGTGGTTTTCAAATGGGAGTGATTTTACTCCAGCCTGGGGAAGGCATTTAACGTTTGACAATGTCTGGAGGTATTTTTGATTGTTATGACTCAGGGATGCTTCTGGCATCTAGTGGATAGAGGCCAGAGATGCTCCCATATACCCTACACTGCCCAGACCCTGCAGAAAAGAATGATCGAGCCTCATGTCAACAGTGTTGCTGTTGAGAAACCCTTGTCTAAGGCACGGGTTGAGTTTGTGGTTTTGGTCATTTTCATGACAAACTGTGAGTTGAGAAATGAGGTCAACAATGAGATGTTTCACTTAGGAATAAAGACAGCTCAAATTCTAAATCAGGCAATAAGTCTATATATTTTTAAAGAATCACTTAGATATGGACCAGGTAATTTGTACAATGTTCTATAATTACCCAACTCTTCTAGGGCCTTTAGCACTATTCCGGGTGTTTGGGTGTGGTGTTCAAAAGAAGAATCAAAGAGCCTTGATTGTTTCAGGCTTACAACTCTGTTAACTCAAAATAAACATACACTGTATTACACAAACTTCGGAGTTATAATTACTCTCGGTGACCAGAGAATAACAAAATAAATTCTTCAAACTACACATAAAAACTGCCACTTGTTATGGTTAAAACCTAAAAGCTCTAAGAAAAATTACCGATTTGTTAATTAGGATTCTATTTATCCTTTCATGCGAAAAACTAATTATTTGTTTGCAAGATGCTGCATCTTCATTAAAATCATTAGTATTCTGAGTAGATGGTACTATTAATTTTATAAATGGAACTGAAATTTCACTACTATGTTCCATGCAGTTCTTAGGACAAGTGAGTATCTCCACAAGATGTTATCTGTGTAAAAAGAGTAATTCTTCATACGTACACAAAGTAGTTACATGTAATTCACAGTATGCATTATTTTTTAAGTAGTCTTACTAGATAGCAGGCAGGAATTATAAATTGTTCAGATATAAATATATATATAAAGTTATATATATACACACATTATAATTTGTTTACCTATATACAGATTTTACAGATATATATTATTATATGTACTTACATAGAAGTGTATATGCATATGTATGTGTGTATGTAGATAATAAGTGTGTCTATGTATGTATATGTGTGATATATATATATATATACACACACACACACACACAGAGAGAGAGGGGAGATTGACACTACTTTAGAGCAATATGAAGTCATCGCTTCAATTTTTCTAACAAAGGGGAGCCTATGACCAGGTTCTCTTCTAGGAAAGCAAGTAAACTAATGAAGTCCTCAATTTGGAATGTATTTCATACTTTTTAGGAAGTATACAGGTATATCTAGGAAATATTGTGGGTTTTGTTCTAGACCATCACAATAAAGCAAATATCAAAGTAAAGCAAATCACACAAACTTTTTAGTTTTTCAGTCCACATACAAGTTATATTTACACCATACTAAGTCTATTAAGTGTGCGATAGAATTATGTCTAAACATGTGCATATCTTAATTAAAACATATTTTATTGCTAAGAAATGCTAATAATCACCTGAGCCTTCAGCAAGTCATAATCTTTTTGCTGGTGGAGAGTCTTGCCTTACTGTTGATGACTGCTGACTGATCGGGGTGGTGGCTGCTGAAGGTTGGGGTAGGTGTGGCAATTTCTTAAAAAAAGACAATAGGCCAGGTGCAGTGGCTCAATCCTGTAATCCTGGCACTTTGGGTGGCCGAGGCGGGTGGATCACAGGGTCAAGAGATCGAGACCATCCTGGCCAACATGGTGAAACCCTGTCTCTACTAAAAATACAAAAATTAGCCGGGCGTGATGGCGTGTGCCTGTAGTCCCAGCTTCTCAGGAGGCCAAGGCAGAAGAATCACTTGAACCTGGGACGCGGAGGTTGCAGTGAGCCGGGATTGCGCCACTGCACTCTAGCCTGGAGACAGAGTGAGACTCCGTCTCATAAAAAAAAAAAAATGAAGTTTGCCACATCAACTGACTCTTTCTTTCATGAAAGATTTCTCTGCAGCATGTGATGCTGTTTGATAGCATGCTACCTACAGAAGAATGTCAAAATTGGAGTCAATTATCTCAAATCCTACTGCTGCTCTATCAACTAAGTTTATGTAATATTCTAAATATTTTGTTGTTATTTCAACAATGTTCACAGCATTTTCACCAATGGTGATTCTATCAGAAGAAACCACTCTCTTTGCTTATCCATATGAAGACTCCTCATCCATTAAAATTTTATCATAAGACTGCAGCAATTCAGTCGCATGTTTAGGCTCTACTTCTAATTTTGGTTATCTTGCTATTTCTACCATATCTACAGTTGCTGCTTCTGTGGAAGTCTTGAATCCCTCAAAGTCATCCATGAGAGTTGGAATCAACGTCCTTCAAACTCCTATTAATGTGGACATTTTGACCACCTTCCATGAATCATCATGAATGTTCTTAATGGCAACTAGAATGGTAAAATCATCTCCAGAAGGTTTTTACCTTACCTTTCCCAGGTCCATCAAAGGAATCATTATTTATGGCAGCTATAATCTTACAAAATGTATTTCTGAAGTAATAAGACTTGGAAGTCAAAATTTTACTCCTCGATCCATGGGTTGCAGAATGGATGTTATGCTAGCAGGCATGAAAACAACATTCATCTCCTTGTACATTTCCACCAGAGCCTTTGGGTGCCTTGTTAGTAGTGGTTGGAAAGGAATCTCATTTTCTAAGCCGTAGGTCTCAACAGTGGGCTTAAAATATTCAGCAAACCATGCTGTAAAATGATGTACTGTCATGCAGCTAGAGTAGACTGGGGATAGTTCTTAAGGGCTCTAGATTTTCAGAATGGTAAATGAACACTGGCTTCAACTGCAAATCACCAGCTGCATTAACCCCTAACAATGGAGTCAGCCTGTCCTTTGAAGCCAGGCATCAACTTCTCCTCTCTAGCTCTCACAGTCTTAGATGGCATCTTCTTCCAATAGAAAGTAGTTTTGTCTATACTGAAAATCTGTTGTTTAGTGTAGCCACCTTCATCAGTGATCTTAGCTAGCTCTTCTGAATAACTTACTGCAGCTTATACGTCAGCACTCGCTGTTTCAACTTACACTTTTATGTTATGAAAATGACTACATTTTTCTTTAATACTCATGAAACAACCTCTGCTAGCTTCCAACTTTTGTTTTGCAGCTTCCTCACTTATCTCAACCTTTATAGAATTGAAGAGAGGTAAGGCCTTGCTCTGGATTAGGTCCTGGTTTAAGGGAATGCAGTGGCTGTTTGATCTTCTATCCAGATCACCAAAACTTTCTCTACATCAGCAATAAGGCTGTTTCACTTTCTTATTATTGGTGTGTTCACTGGAGTAGCACTTTTAATTTCCTTTAAGGACTTTTCCTTCGCATTCACAACCTGGCTGTTTGGCACAAGAGGCCTAGCTTGGCTTGCTACATGCCTTCTTTATAAGCTTAATGATTTCTAGTTTTTAATATAAAGTGAGAGATGTGAGACTCTTCCTTTCAGTTTAACACTTGGAGGCCATTGTAGGGCTATTAATTGGCCCATTTTAATTTTGTTATGACTCAGAAAATAGGGAGGTCTGAGGAGAGGGGGAAAAATAGGAGAGCGGTCGGTCAGTGGAGTGGTCAGAACACACACATTTATCAATTAAGTTCATTGTCTTATATAGGTGCAGTTCATGGCACCCCAAAACAATTACATTAATAACGTCAAAGACCACTAATCACAGACTACCATGACAGATGTAATAATAATAAAAAGTTTGAAATGTGAGAATTACTGAAATGTGACACAGAGACCAGAGTGAGCACATGGTGTTGTTAGAAAATGGTGCTAAAAGACTCTTGCTTAATGTGGGGTAGCCACAAACTGTCAATGTGTAAAAAGCACAACACCTGTGAAGTACAAGAAAGTGAGGTGCAATAAAATGGGGGTATGTCTGTATTTGCGTCCCAATTGCAATTTAATGGGTTAATAACATTACGAGTTTTATTTTCTCAACAGGGTAGGCATGGGGGAGGAGTCTCAGGAAAGAGTGGAAAGGCCAAGGGGATCTGCCTGGGATCTTAGATGGTCCCAGGAAATTCACAAAGTACATGATCTCCCAGGTTAATAACCTGGAGAAACAGGAGTCTAGAGCCATTTCAGTCTGCATGGGATTAGAAGACAATGTCAGCAAATTAGAAATGTTGAGAGGAAAAAATCTGCATAAGGCAGACATCTGGGAGGAGTTCATTTGGGTTCTTTCCAAACCTTGAAATGACAGACTCTTCGTATGCTTCTGGGACCCGCCTTTGCAAGGAATATGCACGCAGAGTGGTCTTAGACCATCTTAGACAACATAAGCTATCTAATGTTTTAAGTGTTTAAACACATTCCCAGATGGAAAATGATGCATTAATAGGTTTCATTTTTAAAATAGCATATTGGTTAGTTTTTTAAAAAATCTACACTTTAAGAGCAGCATTAGGTACACAGCAAAACTGAGCAAAAGATAGAGAGTTCCCATACATCTCCTATCTCCGCACACACTACCTCCCCCACTATAAACATGGTGGTCCGTTTGTTACAACTGATGAAGCTACACTGATACATCATTATCACCCACAGTCTGTAGTTTACATTAATTAGGGTTCCCTCTTCGCATTGTACATTTTATGGATTCCAACAAATGTACAATGACATGTATCCACGACTGCAGTGTCATACAGAAAAGGAGCTATGCTTGTGGTTTTTAATTTTTTAAAGTATTTTTTGTGTACACGATTAATGCTAAGAGGATTCTTTTCAGCCAATGCTGCCTGTATCTACCTCCGAAAAATGCTATTGCTAAAAATAGAGCCTGTAGCCTAAAATCCTACTTGTAGTCCCTACCATACTGAGTATTAATTGGATTTTTCTTAAATTAACATTAGGGAAGGGTTACAGAAAATGATATGCCTATTTAATGCTCTGCTCATTTGACATGATACCTTTCCAGAAATATCTGTAAGTAGATACAGGATTTTACATGGATTAAAATGTCAGTAGTTGATTTCATAAAGAGGCAATGCCACAATCATACTTCTTGTGCTGTTCCATACTCAAACTGAATTTCTGGGAACATTTCCAAATATCCCCAATAGTCTTTCTAGGTTAGTGACCAGGAATGTTTGCAAGTAACAAAATTTATATCATTTGGATGAAAATTCCATTTGTGTTTCAGGCTATGTTGATACAGAACAAAGGAGAGTAGAAACGTGGCAATTATCCTGTTAATTTGATGAATGTGGATGGCTGTCCGGCATTACCAGATATTTCAAACCAACAAATAGATTTTCTTTTGTCTCAGTGATCTAATTTGTTAACCAGACAACTGCCAAGACTGCAACTTCATTCTGTTCTGTATAAAATTATTCATAATTTTTCAATATTTCCAGAATCAGCTGCTTAAGGGAAATATATGTAAATATATGGGTATTTTTGCATTCAAGCTATATTTCTCACTCCATATTGATTATATAAAGGGAAACAGAGAAAGATATAGATTCTCATGATGATTTTTGTCTTGTTTCTCAAATGTCCAGTATATATTAAAAGCAATACAACATGGTAGCTAAAAGCAGCAGCTTTGGAGCCAGCGTGCTGAGTTCAAATCCTGACTCCACCTTTTACTATGTACGTGACCAATGCCTCACTTTTTCTCTCTGTAAAATGGGGAGACAATAGTGCCTAGCTCGTGGGTCACTGTGAGCATACAAAGTTGGTACATATAAATTGCTTAAGATAGAGCTCAGACTATAGTAAGCACTCAACAAATGCAACTATTATCTTTACATTAACTTTATCATTTAAAAGATCCAGGAAGGACCTTTGGGGATGATGAAAATGTTCTAAAAATGGATTTGGGGGATGGTTGCATAGCTCTATAAATTTAATAAGAAATCATTTAATTGTCCATTTAACACAGGGGAATTTCATGGTAATTAGATAGCTTAATACAGCTGTTATATTTTAAAAAGATGGGCCAGCCTTATTAAATCAATAGCATTAGCTTCTTGAGTTGTAAAGCCTGAGAACAAGAACAGAGAAATATGAGGAAGAAAGAGAGACAATGTGATGGAGGGAGAGCCCATCTTCTCTCCCCTCTCCCACTGTATGGACTGTTCTCTAACACAGTAGCTACAGAGACCTCATCAGCTGTCTCCTGTGAGCCGCCGCTTGGCCTGTTCTCTCATCGCTCTGAAGTGGCTCTCAGTGATCTGTCCAATACTGGAAGGTGTACTCTGAAAAAAACACTAAGATTTACTCTTCTGTTTACAGTGCCTTGAACCTACTCGTAAACTTTGTTTCCTTCAACCTTGTTCTTTAAAATCAAGTACAAACTAAGAATAGGTATCCCTTTCCCCATTCTTATTACCTCATTGCCTGAACATTTTTTGAATGTATTCATTGATTGACTAATTAATTCAGCATTTTTGTGTTACCATCCTCACGTTCCAGGCATATTCCTACAAAGTAGAGGGGGAAAGAAAAAAACCAAGGCAATGTGGTCCCTGCCCTCGAGGGCCTTAGAACTGCTAATGTGGCCCAATTCATTTGGATCTGCCCTTCTTCAAATCTACCCACTCTTTCCTAATTCTAAACAAAACTTAAACCTTTTTTGAAGGCGTTTCCACCTTTCCAGTGTAGATAATCCTTCCCACTCACCTATCTCACAGGTCAAGAGGTAGAGGTGAGAACTCATTCCTGCCAGAGCATCATTCCACTGCCATTCTCAATTATTCCTCTTTGGAGTCTACAACATCTGCTTATCCCACGTTTTCTCTCTCCTAACTGTTGTCATCTCTCATTTTCTAGGTCACCTCCAACTTCATTCCCTCTGTTTATTGCCTTTCCTGATTTTTATATTTCTGTTGCAGATCTTTTCCAAAGTAGCTTCACTTTTTTGTTGTTGCTTCAGTTTTAACTAACGACTGCATTTTGACTTCCTGTGGGCACCGGTAGTAATGTGAACTAGTTACCACATAGAACTGACCTCTGTGGATGTCAAATTGCAAAATTTCTGGCTCTGATTAGAACTTCCTACCCTCCCACATCTTCCATTCTTTAATTCTCTTGAGTCTTCCATCTTCCTTCCCAATTACCTTTAATCCCTCTACCTCTCTCTAGTCATCGTTCCACTGTCTCCAAGAAGATGTAGACTAGATTTCAGAATTCATCACTTCAAGCAAGCTTTTTCTACAAGTCTCTTTATTTTGCAATCTTTGATAGTCTTCTTTTTTTTTCATTTCCCTCCATCTGCCTTACCCTTCGCCTGGCCTGGGGAAGTCCCACTCTCTCACTTTCTTTAGTCCCTGCTTCAAAATCACATAATATTGCCAGAAATAATCATGAAATTTATCTGATTAATTCCACTATACAGTAATGTTTTCTGTCTTATCTAGGCCCTAGTTTTACTGCTCATCTTTTCCATTGAGTTTCCATCACATTTTCCACCTCACCTCTTCCAAACATTTTTTCTGATCTTCTAATACTCAATCCCTTATCACCTTCTCTAATCATCACCTTTTTCTCTTACTGCACAGAAAAGTCCACCCGAACAAGCTCCCTTAATTCTCCTCCTCTTCATCTCCAAATTTTTGTTTGAAACTGAACTCTTTCTTTCTTCTTTCCTTTTGGCTTCAGAGATATATTTTTCTCCATTCTTTTTTTTTTTTTTTTTTTTTAATTTTTTGAGACGGGGTCTCGCTCTGTCGCCCAGGTTGGAGTGCAGTGGCGCAATCTCGGCTCACTGCAAGCTCCACCTCCCGGGTTCACGCCATTCTCCTGCCTCAGCCTCTCCGAGTAGCTGGGACAGGCGCCCGCCACCATGCCCGGCTAATTTTTTGTATTTTTAATAGAGACGGGGTTTCACCGTGGTCTCGATCTCTTGACCTCGTGATCCGCCCGCCTTGGCCTCCCAAAGTGCTGGGATTACAAGCGTGAGCCACCGCGCCCGGCCTATTTTTCTCCATTCTTAAGAATAATCCTTCCTTTGGACTCTCAACTGTATCCCCCCTGGTAACTTGCCCCATCTGTCATTTCTCATCTTTCATCACCCCCTTAAGCCTATAAAAAGGCTCAAATTCTCGTTTATCCTTACAAACAAAACAAAACAAAATGAAACCCAAACAATCAACCAATAGCTCTTCTCTGTACTCAACCACCCACTGAAGTTACTAATTTCTCTCTCTCCTTTCCATTACCACAGAACTTCTCAAAGTAACTTGGTATGCCTCTGCACGCACTTTTAACCACTCACTTGCCTCTTGATCTCTTGAAGTTGTGTGCTGGCTTCTCCTCTCCTTATACTCATTCTCTTTCCCTCATTCAGAACTGACAGCCAGCCCTGCCCACTTGGATCTCTCAGCCTTTTATTTGCATGCTAGTCTTCAAGACAGGCTCTTCTATGCCCCCACACCCCTTTCCTTGCTCCTGAGTGCTCCCCAGAGGAACGGCGTACACATCCTCTTCTTGGGAACGAGCGCCCTTCTACAGAGAAGATCTCAAATATCTTTACAGAAAGGATTACTCTGCCTATCTCCAACTTTTCATTCTTATGCCCTGCTGGACATCTTCATCAAAGACACCTATCAGAATCTCAAGTTGATTGTGTTCAAGGCTCAACTCTTCTTCCCTCTAAAACTGGTCTTCTATCTTTATTGAAGGCATGACTCACCCTCCTTAGTCACTGAAGCTTCTAATTTAAATATCTTATGAATCCTTCTCTATTCTTTGCATCCCAAGTCCTGCACATTACAGATCTCAAATATCCGTTCCCACCAGTTCAATCCCAATCTATGGTCTTCTCAGCTTTTGTCCAGATTGTTGCCATTATCATTTAACTGATCTCTTCTATCCCCTGCTTCCTCTCAATGCAATCCATTCAATATAATTCCGAGAATAATGTCCTTAAGTTATAGCCTTGATCATAGCTCTCCCCTCCTCAAAAATATGCCCTGGCTTCTCATTGACAATTGAACAAAATGGATTCTTCTTATTCTGATATCCAAAGCTTTCTGACATCTGCTCTCTGCTCAGTGAAGCCAAACCAATGTGCTCTGCATGCCCTGTGACATCACCATTCCCTCCTCTCTGCATTTATTCATATGGTCCCTCTGGCTGGCGATGTCACACTTTATTTCCAAATATCCAAATTTTAACCATCCTTCTTCTGCAGCCTTTCCTGATTCTCAAACCAGAGTGGTATTTATCCCTCCTTTGAATCAGAAAATTCTCCATTAGTATTACTTTTATATCAGTTTCACCGTCTGCCTGAAACATTTGCACATGTATGTACTTTAACTACTAGCTTATAAACTCACTGACAGCAGACACTGTGGACTTGAGTCTAGTTCAGTGCCTATACACACATCATTGTGTAGAACGGTGGTTTCCACACATGACATGCAGCAGAATCCCCTAGGAGGCTTGTTAATACACAGGCTACTGGACTGTCCCCATGTGTTTGAGTCAGTAGGTCAGCAAAGGGGACTGAGAATTCGCATGTCTGAAGTGATGTTGATGCTGCTGATCCAGGAACCCCACTTAAAGAACCCCTGGCATCGAGTTAAAGCTTCTAGGCTCAAATCCGTGTTCTACCTCTTAAATGCCACAGAAATCTGAATAAAGAGACAAGTTTTCTGACCTTCAAGTTCTTCATATGTAAAAGTGAGATCATGATACTGCCAAACTTATACACATCTACGATGGTTGTTAAAACCAATTGCTGAAAATCTGTAGAACTCCATACAAATAAATATCGAATTAATAAAAATAATTAAGCCATCCACCTTAGAATGTCAAATCAATTTTGGTGACATTTTTCTCAGTGCCCTTTTATTCTCGCTCCAGTGTATGTTTTTGAGTGTATTCTCTAGTGAAATAATCACCTCCCTTTTGCCCTGTAGAGGTTCATCTGTAAAAAGTGTTGGATAAGCCCAACACTGTAGTACATCAAGATCAGATGCAGTGAATATATTTCAGAAATTTCCCACTTGGGTTTGCAATGTACACATGGAAGCAATTTGGCCTGTAGGTTGAAAAGCTCCCTTCACTGCAAATGAATGACTTGGTTTATTCCATATGTGTCCCTGAAATCCAGAGCCTGTACTAGGGTGAGGCATATTTGCCTGAGGAGAAAAACTTAAGGTAAAGAACTGACTAGTCAAGATAAATGACATTTTAGTACCATATTTTTTATACGAATGTAAAAAACCCATCTGATGGATAAAAGCTTTATGATGTTGGATTTGGCAATGATTTCTTGGGTATGACTCCAAGAACACAGGGAACAAAAGAGAAAATAGACAAATGGGGCTACATTGAAATTAAAACTTTCTATGCATTAAAGGACACAACAGAATGAAAGGGCAACCCACAGAATAGGAGAAAATATTTGTAAATCATATATATCTGATAAAGGGTTAATATTCAGGATATATAAAGAAAGCCAACAAATCAACAACAAAAACAAACAACCTGATTAGAAAATGGGTAAAGAACTTGGATAGATGCATCTCCAAAGAAGATATGTAAATGGCCAATAGCACATGAAAAGATGTTCAACACCACTAATTGTTAGGGAAATATAAATCATAACCACAAGGAGATACCCCTTCACACTTGTTAGGATGGCTATTATAAAAATTGACTGAAAAGGCCGGGCGCGGTGGCTCACGCCTGTAATCCCAGCACTTTGGGAGGCCGAGGCAGGCAGATCACAAGGTCAGGAGATCGAGACCACGGTGAAACCCTGTCTCTACTAAAAATACAAAAAAATTAGCCGGGCGCAGTGGCGGGCGCCCGTAGTCCCAGCTACTCGGGAGGCTGAGGCCGGAGAACGGCGTGAACCCGGGAGGTGGAGCTTGCAGGTAGCCAAGACCGCACCACTGCACTTCAGCCTGGGTGACAGAGCAAGACTCCGTCTCAAAAAAAAAAAAAAAAAAAAATTGACTAAAAAAAATCCCAGAAAATAAGGATGTGGAGAAATTGGAACCCTTGTGCGTTATTGGTGGGCATGTAAGATGGTGCAATTGGCTGTAGAAAACACGATGGCAGTTTCTCAAAAAATTAAACGGAATTACCATATGACCTAGTAATTTAGCCTCTGGGTATATAATCAAAAGAATTGAAAACTGACTCTATATAGACTGTGGACATAACTATGGTCCATATATGGCTATGGACATCTATATATTATATAGATATATATCTTCTATCTATATATGTTATAACTATCTATATAATACACATATATATTATACTCATGTCCATAGTCTATATAGATATATATCTATATCTTCTATCCATATAATATACATATATATATCATACTCATGTCCATAGTGGCATTATTCACAATAGCCAAAAGGTGGAAGCAACTCAAATATCCAACAACTGATTGAGTGGATAAACAAAAGGTAGCATATATACACAAGGGTATATTATTCAGTCTTCAAAAGGAAATTCTAACACATGCCACAACTTGGATGAACCTTGAGAACACTATGCTAAGTGAAATAAGCCAGATACAGAACATAAAAAATAAAAGACAAATACTGTATGATTCCACTTGCATGAGGCACCTGGAGTAGTCAATATTTATACAGACAGAAAGTAGAACAGAGTTGCCAGGGGCTAGGAGGGAGAGAAGGGAATGGGGAGTCATTGTTTGACTTTCAGTTTTGCAAGATGAAACGTACTGGAGATTGGTTACACAACACTGTGAATATATGTAATACACTGAACTGCACACTTAAAATGGTTAGGATGGTAACTTTTATGTTATATGTATTTTGCCACGGTTTTTAAAATTTAAAAATTTAACAAAATATCAAAATGTTAAATAAAGGCAGGACTGGTATAGGTTTTCTGACAAATTATCTGCTTCAGTGGTAAATGATCAGCTGAACACAAATCTCTTTCTTCTTGCATTTCCATGAATTGGTTAATGGTGTCCTAATGTCTTATGAAATGATTCCCTACACTTTGGGCTTTACCAGGTATGGACAAATTGGAAGTTTGCAAGAAACCTCCCATTTTTAAAACCTCCATTTCTTCATCTTGCAAGAGCACCAAGGGCCTTATAAGGGTCCATCAATAGTAATAAATCTCATAATGAGCAAGAAATTATCACTGTTGATCTATAATTTATGTGCTCTGATTATTGTTCAAATATTAATCCTTACAATACTAAATGGCATGTTCTAGTCTGAGTGCACTTTCATAAACTCATTTAAAAATCCTCACTGCTCTTTTAAAACATAGTACTTAAGGTCGTCACTTAAATTTACTGATGGAGAAACCGACAGGACAGAGAGGGCACTTAGGGAAGTACTCATGGTTCCGCTAATCACAGGAGACATTGCAAAAGACGAGAAAAACCTTCATGATACTTAGAGCTGAGTGCTGGTGTCTCATGGTAGCTACTGAAAACTACTACAGGATTTAGAAACAGAATACAGACTCCCAGTCTGCAAACTCAGTTTGCAGTGGTATGCAATTCCATTGGTTGCAACTGAAGCCACAGAAAAGCAAGTAAGATTACAGCCTGGTACTGAGTTCATGCAGTTCAAAGTAACTCTAAGCAATGTGGATCGAACAAACCTCCAGAGTCAGGAAGTGATTGGAGGGATGTGTTTTATATCTTTTTTTATTTAAGCTCAAAGAGCAATTTGAATTATGTATCCTATTTTATTTCTTACTGTTAAACCCAGACATCGAAATGTATATCCAGGGCCTTTTAGGAGTACAGAGTGAAAGCAGTGTCACCTATTGTGTTCCAGCAGGTAATTCAGTGTTTTAGGATTAGCCAAGAGATTTATCAAGCAGTCTCCAAGGGCATCAGAGTTCAAGTCTGGGCTCATCAATAATACATAAATAAACCGAACAATTAGGTACAAAGTGGCTATCTTGTCAGACAACTTATTAGCCGATAAATGATACACTCACTGGCTGACTTGAGTACAGAGACAAAAGACACATTAAGACAGAGAAAGGGCTGAAAAAAAAAAAAGAGAGAAGCAGGCTTCCTGCAGCCTTTGGGCTTCCGTCCTGTCTCATCCTGCTGTGGAGAAGTGAGGCCTAGGTGTTAACATGGAAAGGAGAGTAAAGCCTAAATTAGAAATGCCTAGTCTGAATTTCATTACCTTCTTTAAGAGGCCTAGAGCTTAGCATCGGTATATTTGCACACATTTGGAGAAGTTGTGGACAGGCTGTAGTCCAGAAGAGATTTGTTTTCTGTAGCAATGAGACTCTCCAGTTAGTGCCTAAGGCAGAAATTGGGGGTAGTTATTTAACCCTAGAAAATCCCTAAATTTGCATAATGACACGATTTTCCCTTAGCGTTCCAGATGCATTTGAAGACCAAACCAAGGAGGCACTTGCTTTTCAGGGACATGGAGTAACAGAATGCCAATTGTCACACACTGGCCTTCCCCCCAGCACTGTGAAGAGAAAGGAGGCAAAGGCAGGCGGCCAAATGCAGGGACGACAGATGCCACTCCCTCAGAGAAATGGCATGCTAGGAAATAAATCTTTTTTGCATCTTTTTTTTTGGTTTTGGTCAAGACATGGAGTAGAACTTGCATTCATTAAGTTAGCCCTTCGTTTGTAATATAGACGGCACAAGTACCAACTTTGAAGGTACATTATAAACCGATGAAAAGTGAAAAAGTGGAATATAAAATAAATGGACGTACTAATTCTGATTGGAGCTGGAAGAGTCCTTGAAAATCTGGGGAGGAGTAGACCACTGGAACTCAGTTCTCAATCAGTTTTAAGGTCAATGACATGAAGAGTCAGAATTATCCTTGACAGCTAAGGCCTCCAGGCTGGGGCCAGATGAAGTTGCCTGGTGTTTAGCACCTAACTGTG